>NC_041220.1:123065209-123155009 GCF_002837175.3 Physeter macrocephalus
CCACTGCGCCACCAGGGAAGCCCTCATTGTAGTTTTGATTTGCATTTCTCTAATAATTAGCGATGCTGAGCAGCTTTTCATGTGCTTCTTGGTCATCTGTATGTCTTCTTTGGAGAAATGTCTATTTAGGTCTTCTGCCCAGTTTTGGATTGGAATGACCCCTACTTTAGATGGAGCTAAATTCTAGTGGGGAGAAGCAGATAAACAAAATAATTAAATAAACATTTATTATGTTAGATAGGCATAAGCCTAAGGGGAGAAATAAAGCAGGGAAGGGGGATAGGGAATCTTGGGGGTGGGGGGAAGAGAGAGAGAGATTGAGAATAACCAAATAGTGATCATAAGATATCTGAGTAAGGCCTGAAGGAAATGAAGTAGGATCACCCTAATATCTGGAGTACTGTGTTCCAGGCAGAGGATCAGCGAGTATAAAGGTCCTGAGGCATGAGGGTACCGGATCTGTTCAAAGGATAGCAAAGAGGCCAGCATAGCTGGAGCAAAGTGGGAGGGAGAGAACAGGAGGAGATGAAATCAGAGGTATAAGGAGGGGTGAAACCAGCAGATTTTGTAGGGCCTTGTGGGTCAATGAAAGAACTTTGTTTCCTGTTGTGAAATGAGAAGCGATGACAGAGTTTTAAACAGAGGACTAAGTGACATAATCTGACTTAGGTTTGAACAGGATTCTCAATATGGCTGCCGTATTGAGGCTAGACTAAAGGAGCAAGGGTGAAATGGGGAAACTAATTAGGAGACTATAGCAATAATCCAGGCAAAAGAGTATGGTGGGTTAGCCCAGGATGGTACCAATGGAGATGGTAAGAAATAGTCAGATGCTGGATGTATTTTAAAGCTGACAGTTCAGGTGTGGAGTGTAAGAGATGGGGAGGAGTCAACAATCACTCCAAATATTTTAACCTGAGCAAACGGAAAACTGGCAGATGCCTGCTGCTTTCTTCTATTCATGTGCCCTTTCATGGACCTCTGCTTTGTAGAAGTTCTAATCAGTGATTTATAAGTCAAAAGAAATGCCATTTATTCCTGTTGGCTTTTATTGGAATCTGCTTATGATAAAGTATATGTTTGTGATGACTATTTACTGATCATGTGTGTTTAGAGAGAAAGGAGTCGAAGGAGTTGCAATAACATTTGTCAGCCGGAGATTCTCTACTGTGTATGTGTAAGCAGGATTTCAGCCAAGAGAATTTTTTAGCTTATAAGGTTTATGGTATGAAACAGTTTGAACTTCAAAACGTATATCACATTAAACTTCTTTGGCTTCTAGGGCTATTTGCATTGCTTTAGAATCCACTTCTTTGTCCTAGGTAAACCTCAGATGACCTTTACTTTTTTTAAATGTCAAGTGTTTCCTGGCAGCTAAATTGGTTACTGGACAGTTTAACAAGGAAGCTCACTAAGCTGCTTCATTAACAAGCTACGTGGATAAGTCAACATCTAATTGACATAAAAGATAGTTCATGTTTAGCGGAGAAAGGCCCCCCGCCCCTCTGAGCTTTTCAGCTGACCTGAATGCAGGGTGCCCGGTGTCTCATCTTCAGAGAGAGGGAGTGCATCTCATGTGATGTATTCCCTACTCACTGGCGCCTACTTGTGCTTGTGACAAATGGCAAGATGCCAGTATCAATTAATCCAAACTTAAGATTTCAGTGACCCTTTCCAAAATTTCTAACATCTCATTCCATTTAGTTTGCTTGGATTCAGATCTTTTTTTGAAAAGATATTTTTTCAAAACAATTGCATTGCAAGTACAGTGTCATATGTATTTGATTAAGAACCCTGATATGAGACTGCCTGAGTTCAACTCCCCCCACTCCAGCACTTTTTAGCTTTCTACCCTTGTGGAAGTTACTTACCCTCTTTAAGTGTCACTGTCCTCATCTGGAAAATAGGGATCTTAAAAGTGCCTACTTCATGGGGTTGTTATGAGGAATATATGAAATAGTCCATGCAAAGCAATTAGCACCCGCCACTGGGCACACAGTAAGTGATCTACTAGTGTTGGCTATTGCTGAAGGCAGAAGCAGGAAAATGCTTCCTTTGTGTTTATCCTTTTGATGGGAATACATAACACTAGGTGATTTGTGAGTTCAGTGTGAATATCTGCAGCCTTTACTGCATGCATTTTATTGGACCAGCTCAAGACTGACATGTACTCTCATGGATTCAACACTAAAATGGCACACTGGTCTAAATACACAGAGACTGTTGTTCTACGTGCAATATTAACTATGCCACCTGCCAGATGACACGGCCCCTCAGTCAGTTTGAATGATATCTTCATGGGTTTGCTTTTGGTGATTGTGATTCTGTAAGTACATCTACTTAAGGAGATCAAGACATTATATCTGCATTAGTTTTATCTAACAAACTGGGGGGAAAAGGATGCAGAAAACTTGAGGGAATGAACACCATAGATGTTATTTCCCCTTCGTTGGAAAAGTGAAGAAGAGCGTCAGGTGGTGAAGGTGTTTTGAGAGAGCGGAAGCAGCCTGGAATATGTGAAGGAATGGCTGGAGAGGAGTATAAGTAGATGTATTTTATGTTATCAGGATCAGTGGGGTAAAGTTACGGGAGGCAAAGTTTGGTTCAATATATGGAAGACGTTCTCAACGATTAGAGCTTAAGGACTGCCTGAGATGCCCTGGAAATGAGTGAGGCCCCTTCTCTAGGGCAAGGCCTGGGTGCGGTATAAGGTTTCAACTTTTAAGACTGTTTGAAGTTATTAGATAAATTTCCTGAAATTAATTGGTAGAAAAAAACACATTTCATTCTATTTTTAACCTATATTTCATTTTAAAAAGAAAAATAAGAGAAAGAGCTATATGCTCTCCTGAAAATGATAATGTTATATAACAGAATATTACAGTGGAAGTTTCCCCCAAGGCGCTCAAATATAAGAGATGCTGCACACTGAAGTGAGATTCCAGATTAAAACACAGACTTTACAAAGAAAATAGTAGACATGAGTGTCCCCGCTGTGTTCACAGACTAGCAAACCACTTCCACAATTCTTGAACTCCTTAGGTCCAGGTTATTAAAGGGGGTCAGAGTCTGGTAAGGAGAGAGGATTTTGTGAGGAGGAATTCTGGAATGCTGCAGATCAAGGTGTGTGTTTGGAGTAGGTGGAGTTGGGGGGCCCTACCCTCTCACCTCCAGCCTTGTGAGAAAAGAGTTTCAAAGTGGCTTCTTAGGGAACTTGATCCGAGATGTCAGCATGCGGATGGATGAGAGGTCAGAGTGGGTGGGCTGCAGTCAGTCTGACTCCCTCCCAGGATATCTACAGGGTGAGAGATGGTCTGAAAAACTGTTTTGGCAAAGAACCAGGAAATCTGCTGCTGCACTCCCAAAGGCAAATGATGTGAACATTCCCCATGGACCAGAGCAGGCCAGGAGTAAGGAAGAGCCGGATGGGGTCGTCTTGGGGCCTCTCCAAGGGTGCAAACAGACCCTAGTAGCTACAACGGTAGGTAGACAGCTTTCTAGGGGGTGCAGATTGAGTTACAAGTTAACCCCCAGAATTGAGATGAATTGGCATGAACCGAGGACTACAGACGAGATATCTGATAAGAACAAGAATCTTCAAATATCCCTTGAAAGTTTTCTTCTCTGGGCCTCCCTGGCTCTGAGAGTGAAAAGCCAGAATATGATGTTACCAAATCAAGTAAAAATTTCCTTCTGCTCTTTTCTTCTCTATCCCTTCATTCTAACCCCAGGGGGCTGGAAGTCAGGGTTAGCAAGCTAGGAGAGGAAGAGGAAGAAAGCACGAAGAAGCCAACCACAGTGCCTTCCCTGAAGGAAGGTGATCCTCCTGAAATGGGCCGCAGCTGGGGAAGGAGGGGAGATTTAACTCTAAGAGGAGATTGGAGTTTGTTATTCCAGTGGCTGGAATATTCTATGTTGAAATAAAGTGGTTTGGGTAACTTAAAGTAATGATAGGACTAGTCCTAAAAGGAAGCAGAATGTCACAGGACCTGCTAAGTTCTCATCAAGCAGCAGTGAAAAAATTTCTTTCATTAAAAAAACTTAAAGGGTAGGAGGAGACAAAAAGAAATAAGCATTTTGATGACACATCATACATAATAATACACAAAAAATAACCAATTTAACATACTGGTTACAGTTAAGTGCTCTCATATCAAAACTAAATTCTTTTGATGATAATACAACCCAAGACAGAAACTCCAACCCAGAATCTAACCCATGTGTGGCTAGGATTCTACCATCAGACATCCAAACTCCAGCACAGAAGAAACACTTCTGTTATTTTCAGGTCCCTTTGGTCATTTCTGGTTCAGGACAGATCACATAGCTTCATTTAGCCAGCCAAGCAGAGAACAGTATTCGCCTCGGGACAGAGATTGACAGAAGGAAATAGCACCAAAGAACAAGATGTGAAAATTGCTTTGGGGAAATATGTTAGAATTAGGGTTTTGGGTGCAGGCAGAGACTAGAGGCCTGCAATATTTTTGGCATGAACAGAAACAAAAATGTACCTAAAGAACTATTTATTTATACCACAGTTGCATCTCTAACCTAAGACAATTTGTAATTTTATTCTATTGTTAGCATTTAAAGGAGCATGAAGTCACAGTTGGCAGTCTGAGGCGTATACAGAAGAGCAATTGTCATTTTGCTCATCGAGGTCATTGCACTCTTCCTTTACGACCTGCACTGCTGCTATATTTGGCATATGTCTATTCTACATGAGACTCTTCTTAAAAGCTGCAATGCTATTTTAAATTTCTCTTCAGAAAACTATGACTTACTCTTTAAACATTATACTTCAAAGTTTTACTCTTTCTCCCCACATTCAACTGATTAATGGTTTTTGCCTTAGCTGAAAAACAATCCCTGATGTCTTTGTTTTTAGAGTATCATTCAACAGTGTTTTGAACTTTTACATTTCTGTTAAGATTCCATTCTTCTGAAGATTTCCCAACTAAGTGGGTAGAACAAAGACCAGAAAATAAAGTTCTCTCTTTCATCCAGTGTTTTTCATGCCCTATCACTGAGGTGTATGCCTTCACATTGTACTTAATACTTCCAAATATATTGATAATTATTTATTTTTCCAGTTATTAGCCAGTGATGTTAGTTACCTGTATGTATATTCAGGAGCCTCTCCTATATTTCTGTGGAGACCTGAGTCTTTTTGTTGCCTTCCTTTAAGTCTCTATTGTTTTAAAGACCAGACTAAAGCAGGTGCTACATCTGATGGAAAACAGCTATCACTGGAATGTGAAAAGCGTCCCAGGGACTCTATAGACCAATGTTGTTCTCTTTCTTCCAGAGATAAGGGCAAAAGGGAGACACAGACACATACTGTGGGAGAGAAGAGCTAATTCCTCTTTATCATGCTGAATGTTAATACTTCTCACAGTGTACAAAACTGGCTATTGGTCCTGTCAAGATAGGTAGAGTCTCTTCTCTAAATTGACCTCTGATTGACTAACTCACAATTGCAGAGCTAAAAACTGTACTGGATTGTATGCTTCCTGAGGAGAGGGACTTTATCTGAAGCATCTTTGTATCTTTAGCTCGTGGGAAAGTGCCTAGAAACATTAGGCATTCAATAAAATTTTTGTTAAATGAATAAATGAACGAAAACAATGCACTAACAATGTGGAATAGAAACCAAGTCCTTAAATAGTGACTTACTGGATTTAGATTAAGAGAAGGAGATTAATGAAAACAAGTTTTTGCTAAAAGTCAACCATTATTACTAAAGTTTTTTTTTTTTTTTTCTTTTGGCTGCGTCCCTTGAGGGATCTTAGTTCCCCCACCAGGGATCGAACTCGGGCCCCACGCAGTGAAAGTGCTGAGTTCTAACCAATGGACTGCCAGGAAATTTCCCCATTATTGCTAAAGTTTTAATGACTGAAAAGAATCAAGATTCATTATATTGACTCCGTTATTCTTTATATGCAAACCAACATTGAACCACCTACTTTCTTTGTGTGCCTAATGGAATAACAACAACAGAAATACCTAAACATTTTAATCTGAGACATTTTATCCAAATCCAGGTGTTGCTATTCATTTTAAATTTAAGAACTTGATTAAGAAAGAAAAGCTGTTGAAACCATTTAAAGAATCTGAACACATTTTTAAGCATGGCAATACTTAAGAAACACAAGAAACACAATGTTCAAGAAACACAATGTTATGATACTTCCAAGTTGACTCATTTCTCTTAAGTGTGCCTTTGACACTTTTTGCCAGGAGTTTGTCTAAGGGTCTCATGCAAATGGGAATGTGTGAGAATATAATGTATATAACCAGACAAGGTCCCTGGAAATACAGAATGGGTAAAAAGAGAATAAAAGAGCTTTCAGTAAGTTATATTTCTGCATATTAGACAAACTGAACATTTAGCATACACAAGGGAATATTTCAGGGACACACACTCTCAAGGAAATAAGGAATGTAATACACATACAAGGAACCAAAGCACAAATGAAACACGTGGCTGAAATGTTTCCTTCAAGACATGGGCAATACACCACACTCAGGAAATAAAGATTGATGTGATTTTCACGAATGTATAAAAAGAATTTGCCTGGAAAAAAGGCAATCTACTCCATCAGACCAGTAACATTGAATACATCTAAGTAGTTTTTCTTTGTTTTTGCTATATTCAGTGGATCAATATAACATATTAGAAGTCACTTGGGAAAAGTACAAAGCCCAGTGGCTCATGGTCTGTTTCCAGAGTTATCAGTATGTTAAGTTTATTTGGTATCAGGAAAACAGGATTAGAATGAGGGTGGGCTGTGGCTATAGATATGAATATGAAGAGTGCAGACAGAAGTAAGGGTGGCTCCCAGTGATGACCGGGCACCTGCCATGGTGGTTATGCCTAAGAAAGATGGTAGCAATTGGAGCTATGGGTTCAGAAAAGGAGAGCAAGGAGGAGGTCTTAAATGAGGGCCAAGTCCCAGACCAGCGCTAATAATACACCGGGTAGAGGCAGCCTATCTTGGCTTTAGGACTAAGCATTGTGGTGATTTGATTTTTATAGTGCTTAGTAATGGTGTGGAGAATACATTGGAATAACAGTCAATCAGTATAAACCAACATGAATGAGATATATTAACATTTTCATTATTTCTAGCAGAGTGGACGCTCTCTTTCTCTTCCTGGAAGACCAGTCCCACCCACCATCTCTACAACATCTCCTTGGGTATACCAGCCTGCTTATAGCTACTCTAGCAAACCAACTGATGGGCTAGAGGAAGCAAACAAGAGACTAACTCCTGGGGAAGCAGCGGCCAAGTCTTCTTTTGGTTTACTGGATGATGCCTTCAGACCCAGAAACATTCAGGAATCCATTGTGGCAAATGTGGTCTCAGCAGCTCGGAGGAAGGTGCTTCCAGGGCCGTCTGAGGATTGGAATGAAAGACTGTCCTATGTCCCTCAAACCCAGAAGGCCAATATGGGCTCATTTGGAAGGCAAGAGTATAATGTTGCATTCCTACCCAATAATAGTATGCCCACCAACTCCCAACATGGTTCACAGGTGCCATATGCACATTATAGGCAGCCTTCCAGAAATGATTCTGAAATAATGTCCATGGAGACCAGGTCTGATCACTGTGTTTCAGTAACCAATTGCAACTATAACGCACACCCAAGGGGATGGAGACGCCAAACATGAAAGTTAGAAGAACTGATCATGTGCCACTTATAATTTTTTTAAATGTTTCTTTGCAGTGGTTTTGACTTTTCCAACAGATTTAGATTCACTTTTGATCTTGGTTTGTTCTCATAGGTCATTTATCTGAGTTTGTGTGTGTGTGTGTGTGTGTGTGTGTGTGTGTGTGTGTGTGTGTATGTATATGCACATGTGAGTGTGAATCACTTCCTTCTCTGCAGATGCATAGAGAATTTGAAGAAAAATTCATTTTCTGTGCTGATGGCACTTATATGTAATTCATAATCTTAATTCCATTTATTTCATTAATATGGAGTAGTCTAGGCAACTAAACTCTCTCAATTAAAATGAAATTAAGTATTTTCTTATATGTGCCTTCATCTAGGATGGAATTAATGAAATATGGTATGCTAATTGTCATTAGCAGTAACAGCAAGAATATAACATTGGAGAATTTTTCAATGGGGATATGCCAATAAGTAATAATTACATAAAAAGGATTTCCTTGGTGTTATTTTAAGCATTTCTCTGAAATATATTTTAAAATCTGATAAAATTTGTTTTTTGGAATTGAAATATAGATGTTCTCAGAAAGAAAGAAATATTTGAGAGTAAGACAATTATACATTTCAGACGGATTTTTGAGGTAAATGGCGTAATATGTGGGGAACAGAAAGATTTAGGTACAGGCTTTATTTTTAATCTACTTAAAGCCTGTAGCCTGAGACAGGAATAGATTCTGGGTTCAGGTGTTCTCATTTGTCAAATGAGAATATCAGATTATTTAATCTCTTATATCCTTAACAGCTCTGATATTCTGAGTTTCTCTCATTTGTAGAATGACCCTTGATGCATTATTCATTTCTATTGCTCATCATATAAATATCAGATTAAGTTTAGGAGTGGATGAGGTCACTGGTGTCACTACATGTATCATTAAAGGTCCAAGAGGAATTGTTGGGCAGCAGGTTTTGTGCTATGTGTTACGTGGAGTGAGGGTTGATGTGAAGAAAAAAAGCTATTAGTGGATTTAAGGAAGTGGTAGAGGATGTGTCTGTTATTATGCAAATGCAGGTCATGACCATTTTTTTAGTTATGGAAAGCATGCCACAGAAGCCTATGTAACAAGTGGTGCTTCTTTAGAAAGACATCATTAGGATGTTCAAAGGAAGTTAAACAGTTGCTTGGACAATTCCATGACCCATGCCTTGTTAGCATGACCATGAGACAATCAGTCAAACACCCGCTCCTCACTGCCTTACCCACAAAGTATTAAATACAAGGAAATTCAAAGTATTTTACATCATAAACAAGTATTGAGAACATTTTAAAATGAAAACATCTTGAGTGTTCAAAACTTTCTTAGGTTTCTAAATATGATTATTTTGTTTTGTTTTACTTTTTTTGACTCTTGAATTTATCACTATGATGGTCTCTTTCACAGAATAAATTTTTTTTTTTTTTTTTTTTTTTTTGCGTTATGCGGGCCTCTCACTGTTGTGGCCTCTCTCGCTGCGGAGCACAGGCTCCGGACGCGCAGGCTCAGCGGCCATGGCTCACGGGCCCAGCCGCTCCAAGGCATGTGGGATCCTCCCAGACCGGGGCACGAACGCGCGTCCCCTGCCTCGGCAGGCGGACCCTCAACCACTGCACCACCAGGGAAGCCCAAATAAAATTTTTAAAAATTGCCAGGATACAAGTAATCCCTTAAATTGGAAACAAAGAAATAAAAAGTTGAAGAAATCACAGTAAATTCTATTGGTAATGGAATCACCCAGATACTAATTTGTTCAGTTATTAAGAAAAGAAGAGTACTTTCTAAAGTTATATTGTTAAATTATCTTAAATTGATACAGCATTAATTCTCTCAAATTATAAGATATAGTTATTGATTCCTAAAGAGTTCCTATGGAATCTTAAAAAAATAATGTCTGGTATATTGATTAATCTGTCAGGAATTCTCAGGAATCCCCACATAAAAATTCTTATAGTGGTCCAGTTATTCTAGATGTCAATGTTTTAAGATATGCAGAATTTAGCAGAAAAGATTTTGTGTGACAGGATCATATCCTATTTTGTTGCTTTCTTTTATGATGCTAGAAGTTATTTCCTTTACTCCTTAGATTTTAGATACTTCAATTCCAGAAGTTGATATACATTATATTATTCACTAAAACTTTCACTAGACTCAAAATAGAGAGAAGTAGACATTTTAAACTTAAATATTATCGTAAAACGCCATCTCCCTCTTTGAATGCACTCGATCAAAATAATCATTGTATTAAGCTATTTGAATTTACTCTAGACAACAAGAAAATGACAGTACATGGCAGGAAAGTTATGCATTTTTCATTCACAAGAAAATGAATGTCTCATATTTTTATTAGAAGTCAGTGTTTCAAGAAGTCATACTTTGCAGATATAATTCTGAAAAGCAGACGTGCCATTGTCAAATCATCACAAAATATATGGGTATTTATCTCCAGTTTACTCAAAAAGGAGTAAAGTTAGATTGCTTACACTCAAGCTAGTGTTTGAGGTAAGGTTGCCATGCTGATATCTGATTCCTTTTGAGAATACCTAGATAACTACTGTTCTCACAAAAATAAAATCAGTTTGTCTTATATTCCAAATAATAGCCTTTTTAGAGAAGAGCTGTTGCTTTGTAAATATATACCACATGTGTTGTAAGACATTTTTCTACTAGTAGCAGTCACATAGGTAGAAAGAGTTCCCTTTCCATCTTGAGTTTAAATATATCATTGCATGTGTGTGAAGTGTCTGTTATTAAGATGATTTAAATACTGTGCTGTATTTTAAGTTTCGTAACTGCACAATTCTAGTCCATTTATCTCTGAATATGTCTCATGTTTTGGCCCCATCACCCACACTGGAAAGGGCTACACAGTTAGGGCTCAAGCATATACATATATATATTAATCAATTGAAACTTTGGATAAAAAATATATCAAATAGGCTCAGTTATTATAATTAGAGAGGAACTGTAGAAATGTTTGTTTTTAAGAGAAAGTAGATTTTCACATTTGATTTCTTTTTAAAGTAGAAGTATCTACACTGTCCACACCTTTTCTACTAAAATAGACTATGCTCTCCTGCTTATTAGCTTAACATTTCCACCTTTGTTTATCCCAATAGACTGTATTTGAAAGATGCATACTGAAAATCAAAATTGTATTAGTAATAAAAATTAACTTGAAAATCAACTTAAACAGCCTTTTCATTTTTCCTTATAAAAAATTGTTTTGAAATAGTCTTCACTCCAAAGATTTAACCTTATCTACTACATATTTTAAAATTTTAGTTTCTACTGTA
Source organism: Physeter macrocephalus (assembly GCF_002837175.3). Taxonomy (NCBI): domain Eukaryota; kingdom Metazoa; phylum Chordata; class Mammalia; order Artiodactyla; family Physeteridae; genus Physeter; species Physeter macrocephalus. Next base: position 123,076,215 of record NC_041220.1, read on the forward strand.
TCAGCTTCCAGACACATCAAAAGAATTTCAGGCTGGTTGGCAACATTTTAGCTGTAACATTTAAAAACTTAAAAAAAAAATTACCTCAAAATATGATCAATTTCACATGTACGTTAAGAGGTTTTGGATCCATATTTTAATGTTAGAATATTATTCTTTATTAATTTAATATTATTCTCTATTAATTCTTTCTTTCATAGTATTGAAAATCAGTCCTAAGCACAAGCATAGCCATTGGTAATATGACTTGATAATGTGTTGGTTGGATTTCTAAAACCACCCTGGACTCAGAAAATCTACCATGTTTGTCATTCCAGGGCTTCTGATCCCTCACCTTGATTAAACTGAAGGTTTCATTATAATAAAGCATATTTAAGTAAAGCTTTTAAAAAATGACTTTGGATCTTCCTACATACTATTAAAACCATCAGCTGGAATGTGAGCTCCCTGGTCAGTGATATTATGTAGCACAGCTTTTTGATACTTCTTTTTTTTAAAATTATGGATAAAATGGCTGTATTTGGCATTCTGATAAAACATATTTTTTAAAGGGCTAGCACTTGAAACATTCTTTAAAAATGAGGACCATTTTAAAGATTTAAATAACTTAAGAGATAGTAGCACTATCCTGTCTGTCAACTTAAAGAAAAACACACAACATAGAGTTGTGAGTTTAAGTTTTGTTCATGGTCTTACTGAGGACTACAGCCAGGAAGACAGTCTCTCAGGAGCTCCGAGAAACTGCTCTGAAGAGGCAGGGTAGGAGCCACTATACCTATGAACTTTTTTGCTAGGAAATACTGGTAGTCAAGCAAACATCTTAGTAAAAGATTATTGCTAATCACATAGAACAGATAGCTCAAATTAACGAGTTTTGTGCTTTTCTGCAAGAAACTGGGCTCACTGAAATTCTTCCTGAGATGTGCATCTTAACTACCCAGGAGCCTGTTTATCCAAAGCACAGAATGCCTCATCCTGTTTTTTCCATGCTGTATTCCCCTCAGGGTGCACTGTTCTGTCGGTGGGCCAACTGCAGTAGATTCCGACTTAACCCTTTGTATAACTAGATGATGAGTGACGCTCTCTTCTTTTTCTGTTCACATGTCTGAAGATGCTAATGCCACAGAAAAAGCCCCTTTTCTCTTAGGAATTCCTAGCACTCAGTAAACTATAAATCTCAAAACATGCCAAGAGTAAGTTATGTTATCTCCACGTGGAGCCAGTGGGCAGCCTGAGGCAAGGAGAGTCCAATTCCCTGGCTAGTCACCAGGAAGACAGCAACAGAGATGCTTCAGGACTAGCCAGTGTTTCCCTAGTCCACATAATACCAGAAGTATTTAGTGCAAAGTAATTGTCCTCAGTGGTTTTGGAAAATAACAGGATCTGCGACTTCTCAAATTTAATGGAGCAGTATTTTTCACAAAGGGACATTTCATTATTCACAGCATTATAAAATGTGACAGTTTATATTTCTAGAAAGAGTCTGGCAATCCCCCCTATAAAAATCAAGTAACTTTATGAAATCCACTTAAAGAGGAAATGCCACCAGTGTATCTTGCTCTGATATTTTTTTCCTCTCTAAAGTTGTAGCGAAGAGTTGCTACATTTTACCTTCTTTGTCCTTGACTTTTCTGTCACTCTTCTTTTTTTTTTTGGCGGTATGCAGGCCTCTCCCGTTGCGGAGCACAGGCTCCGGATGCGCGGGCTCAGCGGCCACGGCTCACGGGCCCAGCCGCTCCGCGGCATGTGGGATCTCCCCAGACCGGGGCACGAACCCGTGTCCCTGCATCGGCAGGCGGACTCTCAACCACTGCGCCACCAGGGAAGCCCTCTGTCACTCTTCTTAATAAACTGTCCTCCATTCCCACCTCCAGCCAAGAGTTAAAAGCTTCCCCACTTCTTCAGGATTTCGAGATTTATGCTTATTACTTGAGGGTCTGAAAAGGCTTTGTAGAGCAGGACTGCCTCACCATGATGATTTGAATAAATGTGAGGTTTGCCTTAAATTACCAAATAAATTATAATGGGGTATATGTAGGCAAAGGCACAATTTTATGTAAGCCCAAACTGACCTTGAAGAACCCTGTCTACATTACTACGAACATTCAGAGGATCCTGCTTAGCCTTTCGTCAGCATCACCTTTTCTAGAAAAAATTATCCATTTAGACAACTGAGCTATAGATGTATTCTGCAGGTATAGTGCATACGCTGGAAAGTAAAGTGCCATCCTTAAACTAGGGAAGATACACTGTTTGTACTGCCCCTACTCCCACTTGGATGGAGCAACCATTTTTTAAGCAGCATAGAAATCCATGACAGGAGTCCACAGCAGCTTTGTAGGACCCCGGGGCCAATCCCCGACCCAGTCAGGACTAGCCTCATTTCAAGAGGTTGGTAGTTTTTCCTGTTATTCTACATGTCATTCATACCATAGACTTCTGCCAGACCAGTAAGTAAATAGGACAGAGAAGAATAATATTTTTTAAATAAATAAATAAATGGGGAGGGGTTTTACCTATTTTCTCATAACTTGGTTTTATTTGGAACTTTATGCCAGTTAAATTTTGTCCTTAAATTCGAATGATATCTTCTTTGGTTTCTATCTACAGTAACTACAGCTCTGATTATCAGCAATACAAAATGACTTTAATTTATTGAAGTTGATATTTACTAGGGGGCTGAGAAGAGGAATAAGAACCCTGATTTTGTGATAAAACAGCCAAAGTTCAATGCGCAGCTAAGCCAAGCCCTAGGTCCAGCATGAATTTGATAAAGAAAATAACCAAAAAGAGGGCAGAGGTTTCATGTCCTGCAGTGTTCTGCAGTAGTGGTGTTTGAAAATCTTATAGTGTTTCCAAGAGAGATTCAACTTCCACAAGATGTTTTAATAAGCAAAGTATTTGGATTTCTCATTTTGCATAAAAAGGAAGACACTGAGAAAGAAATAAGAATTAACTGTTCAAGGACTAAAGTGCTATCAGGTAGAAAAAAATCAGAGGTATGAACAAATTCTATAGCTATTTTACTTGAGGAAGTTGCAAAATAATTTGTAACACGTTTTTATTTCACCATTACCCTGGTATAAAATTATTCTTAAAACAAAGCACATTAAAAGAGGGCTATTCCAAGACGAAAAAAAAAGAAAGGGGGGTGAATTTTAGCCATAAGTATAAAACAAATGATTTTACCACCATGAAGACACTTATATTTATGGCACAAATATTTCCATAAAACATGCATTGCATTCACTTTAAGAGATCCCCCTTCAGGCATTAAATTACCCAACTTTGAATTTTTCCCAAGTTATTATTATTTGAAGTTACCAACAGCAAGATTTGATTTTATTTATTTTTTTTAATTATTATTATTTTTTTTTTGTGGTACGCGGGGCTCTCACTGTTGTGGCCTCTCCCGTTGCGGAGCACAGGCTCCGGACGCACAGGCTCAGCGGCCATGGCTCACGGACCCAGCCGCTCCGCGGCATGTGGGATCTTCCCGGACCAGTGCACGAACCCGTGTCCCCTGCATCGGCAGGCGGATTCTCAACCACTGCGCCACCAGGGAAGCCCAAGATTTGATTTTAATCTAAGAAAACTGTGACTTTGGTGAAGACAGCAGAATTATAAGGTCAGCAAGTAATGCTCATCCTGATTTTTAATTTCTGTGACAAAAGGAAACATTAAATTTTATCAGCCTGAGCAGGTTTAAAAACACTGAATGATATTTCTGTTCTGCCCTAGACTTTTTCTCTTGGTACAGTGAACGTACCCAGAATTGGGTTTAAAGGAACAGCAAATTCAAATCCTTTTCCTAAGTGGAAAGCTAATATAAATGGGCTCACCATAGTCTATGGCTATAGATTCTGCAGATTTTAAGAAGAAAACCTGAGGAAGGAGAATGGAATGTCACAATTGGTGGACATTTAGTAATTCCTCTAGAATGTATCACTTTTAACCAGGGCACATAGAGCCCTTTTGTTGGCAGCTCCAGGAACTAGTGTCCTGGGGAGATGGATGCATTCACTTATCAGTCAGCAACCCTTTATCATTTACCTACTCAGGGCTAAACACAATGCTTCATGCCAGGGATGTATTACTGAATAAAATGTGGCCTCTGTCCCCAGGGAGCTGATAGTACTAAGAGAGGGTACAATGTAAGGAGACAAAAATACTGATAGGATTGTACACAGAGATTAAGAGAAGAGCAAAAAGCAAAACAAAAAAAATCCAGCCTTAAGGGTGGGAGGATTGCTGTGTTCGGGGTGGGGGTGAAAGGGTCCTCAGAGAAGCCTTTTAGAAGAATTCATGGCAGAGTTGAGTCTTAAAGATTGAGTGATTGTACTCACCTCTATTGGTAGAGGTGAGTACAGCAAAGAAAGAGCCCATTCCAGACAGAGGGCACAGCTAATAAACTCCAGGCAGTTCTGTGTTATTGCTGGATAATAAAGGGAGAGTCAGAAAGCAATGGATTTTATCCTACAGGGAAGGATAAACTTTTTCTTTTTGTAAAAGGCCAGATACTAAGTACTTTAGGCTAAGAGAAGCATATGGCTTTGACTCAACTCTACAAAAGTGGCTACAGCTAATATGAAAATGAATGAGCGTGGCGTAATAAAACATTATTTATGGAGACTGTAATTGGAATTTCACATAACTTTCACAAGTCATCAAATATTATTAAAAAATTTTTTTTCCAACCACTTAAGTCAGCAAAGGGTTGCTTCCAGCCCGCGCACCGCAACGAAAAGATCCCACATGCAGCAACGAAGATCCCACGTGTTGCAACTAAGACCGGATGCAGCCATAAATAAACAAACAAACAAACAAATAAATAAATAAGGCATTAGGCCAAATTTGGGCTGTTGGCCATAGTTTGCCTATTCCTGCTGTCAGGCAACAATGGAGAGCCACTAAAGGATGTTAAACAGGAACTGGCCTGACCTAGTCCTCTTGGTAGGAAGTTCATCTTGGCAGCAGTGGGGAAGATACATTTGAGAGAGGAGGGTCCAAGGAAAGAAGGACATGGAGAGCTGTCAAGTCTTTCCTGTGAAAAGGAAGCACGGTTTGCCTCCTGAACACTTTGTAATAAATCAGTCAACACTAGAGTACCCCCTAAATGTCCCTTCCCTCCCCCATTACTGCCCACTCCTTTCTCTGCCACAGTGCCTCCTCCTCCCATCTCACCCTCCTCATCTCACCACCCCCGGCCCAAACACACAGCATGGCTGCCAGCTGGCCTCCTCTTTAAAACTCTTTCAACAGAACAGAGAACAGGGAATTGTGCTGAAAGAGTGACTCCCAGTAGCCCCACTTCTCTAATTTCTGGGAAGACGGTAATGGCTGAGTGAGCACTAGGGTGACCCAGCCTTCCTCCAAGCCATCAATATATGTTACAGATGTGGTTACAATCTTTGGAACATTTATTTTCCAGTTGACAGGAATAAATCCTTTTTTTTTTTTCTTTTGCATTTGGCAGATGAAGTAATGTGCCGTCTTCTTTTCCTGCAGCATAATCTAAGATTTTATCCTTTGCTAAATAGTCTTGATTTCAAAGCATTTAAAATTAAATATGCCACAAAAATGCTTTGATACTGAAATTATTTTAATAGATTAAGAACTAAAATAGGAATATCTTTGTTAAGTTTCCAAAACTCATGGACTATTAAAATGAGAAGGGGACCTAGACACCATATAATGAAACACAGGAGGGATTTAGAAAGCCAAAATGAGCACCAGGTTCTCTTTCCTTTCAATGTTGTGTTCCTTCTTCAAAGAATTGATTGCAGAGCTTTTCTAACCCAAATCTGCTAAATTTAAGATGACAGTATTATCCTACCTTTGGTACAATGCCGTTTTCAAACATGAATGTTGCTGTAATACCAATTCCATTTTAAGCTCTTAAGGCGCTTGATGTGTATAGACCTGAACCAATGTTATGTTGTTCCAGACACTGCCCATGTTAACATCCCTCCTCCCTTCCTGTTCTACAGACAAGAGATGATGTCACTGGCAATCGAGGGGATAGTTTTATGGTGCACTCTATCATTATCTCCATCCTAAAATCCTCCCAAAGTGGAGAAACACAAAATGAAGGAGAAGGAGTGGAAGTAGTGGAAGATATATAATATTTGTGCTTCTAAAAGAGTAAAGCAGAAAAAGCCAGAGTTGACTACAATAATAACTCATTCTAACTAAAGCAGCTCTGAAGTTTGGAAATTGCCAGTCTATTATATCCACATAAATAAACAGTTCAAGTTCAAGAATGATGTGAAAATCTTTCAACAGGATGATATGTGAAAAATTATGACAAAGTCACAAGAGTTTAATTATTACGGATTTTCAAAAACAGAAAAAAATTGTAAAAGTGTCACAAAATCTAGGCAATTCTGCCACATATTCTTCTGATCTGCTCTGATTTCATCACATATGTCAATCCAAATGAACCTTCTTAAACATGGCAAGGTGCAGATTTGCACTGGAGACAGCTGTTGCTTATCTATTTTCACAGAATTAACAACAATCTTATTCAATAATCAAGAAAACAATTAATAGAGATTTATTTGACATAATTTACTTGAATGATTATTCTCTTTCACTGCTTTCATCCAATCACTCATCAAGAATACAGTAAGTATTTTTTAGGTGATAAGCACTCTGCTAAGTAGAAAGAGTGATGGTGATGATAGTCACTATAGATACTGGAAATGTACCAAATCCTGTATTAAACGTTTTAACTCTATTGTCTCTTTTAATCTTCCTGACTTTTTACATTTGATACCGTTAATATCCCCATTTACAGATGAAGAAACTGAGGCAGAGAATGGATAAATAACTGACAGGGTCATACTAACAGAAAGTGGTAGATCAAGGATTTGAACTTGGCCATTTCTGTTTCACAGCCCATTCTATTTGCACTTATCTATATATACATGATAAAAAGATGTAGATGGCATGGCCTCTCCATGCTTAGGAAACTAGATAGATAAATTTACAACAAAAGAAAAATTCTAAGGCATGTATGGGATCATGATGCTGAAAAGGATCATAGCGATTATCTAGTCAAAACTCTCATTTTGCGAAAGAAAACTGAGACCTGGCTAGGACAAAATGCCCAGTGGAGTGCAGAACCACTTTTCTCTACTCCTAGCGCTGCTCTGCAAGTCTGGGTCCTCATCATCTGTTACCTGAACTATTAAAATAGCATCATACGGTGTCTCTCCATCCCCAGTTCCATTATTTTCTATTGCAATTATATTTATATATAATTCTATTATAACTATAATTAACTCAGACCTGTTAATGTTGAATTACTTAAACTCTTCATAATGGTTTTCTCTTCCTTTTTCCTGAAGGCCCAGCTCTGCCTTATCAAGCACCAATCTATCCTTCTTCCTGCTCCAGCTCCCACCACTGCTCCAGCTGGTCAATAATCCATTTCCACAATCCTGCTGTTTGGGTTCCTTCCCTTATGTGTTTGAGTATACTCTTCCCTCTGTCTAAGATGCCTTCTCCTTTCCTAGCCTGTGAACTTGTTCATCCTTCAAGAAGCAGCTAAAATATCACTCATTAAACCATTTTGTTCTCCAAACTCCCTCCTCTTCATTTCTATAATATTTCATTTATACTCAATATTAGAGACAATGACTTGCTTATCTTTTATTCTTGCTTATCTTTTATTCTAACACCTAATAAATCACATGGATGACTCATAGTAGGTCTTCAATACATGCTTGAATGAATGAATGAATACACTGAGAGTACTATGGTTTCTTGATTTCCAAGTCAATTTTTGCCACAATAGCTTTCATTCAGTCTTTTAGTTCTTCCAGTAAATATTTACTATATTTCTTTGTGCCAGGTACTCTGCTAGGCACAGGGGTCACAGTGGTAAAAAAAAAGGTTGATAACGTCCCTGCCCTCATGGAGCTATTTCTACCAAGAAATGCAGATAACAGAAAATAACAAGCAAATAATACCAGAGAAGTAACAGATAGCAGATAAGAGAGAGAATAACTGAGGAAGGCCATCTTAGAAAGAGGGGTCAGAAAAGCCTTCTCCAAGCACTTAGTATTCTAATGAAGATCTCAAGGATAAGATGTCTAGCCTGGTAAAGAGTTGGGGCAGAGCATTTCAGGCAGAGAGGACTGCAAGGCAGTAGGGAAGAAAATGATCACTATGATCAAGGAAAGAAGGAGGCTTATGTGGCTCTAGCCACACTGGTGAAAACGGTTGGGGAGGTAAAATGGTAAGGGCAGCGGCTATAATGAGGAATTTGGATTTCCTCCTAAAAACCATGGGAGCTATGGAAGGGTTCCTAGCCAGTAGAACTGGCATTTAAATGCACATTTAACCTGTGCATTTAAAAATGAGGGAAATGAATTGAAGCAGGGCAAGGGTAACCATAGGAAGACCAATTGGGAAGTTCTTGCAGAAGTCCAGGCAAACAATGGTTAAAGCGGAGTCACTGGAGATGGAAAAAGCACATACAGATTTTAGTTATATTTGGAAGATAGACTCAACAGGTCTTGGAAATGTGTTAGACGTGGGCAGAAAAAGAAAGGGAGGCATTGCAGTTTATTTTTAGATTTTATGGTTTGAATCATTGGTTGGATGGCATAATTTTACTGAGATGAGGAAGACCAAAGTGAGAAATAAATTTAGGAGGGAAAATAAAAAGTTCTATGTTTGGACATACTGAACTGATATTAAGAGTGGGCATTTTAAACTTTACTGTGGAAAACTGCTCTTAAAGTAAACAAACCACCAGATAACAATAAGAATGGCTAATAATCATTGGGTGCTTACCATGTCAGACTTTGTTTACATATTAAGTTATATAATTCTCCAGACAATCACTCTCTAAATAAGTTACTATTGTGACCTCAGTTTTACAGATACGGAAAGTAAGGTATAGAATGGTCAAGTTACCTCCCCAAGGCCTCACATTTGTAAGTGGCAGATTCAGGATGCAAATCCAGGCATTCTGATTCCAGAGACTGGCCTTTTAATCTCTGTATAAAGAAAAAGTAATGACCTGGTGCCAGGAAAGTAATTAAATCTTACTTATTTCTAAATAAAACCAACAGGAGCACAGCTCTCCACACATTACATGATAGGATTTATTATACACTGATTTTTTAAGAAGTGACAGATCTGTTGCTAAAATAAATAACTTTTCTTATCATGAATGCCATTATAGAAATCACATTATGTACTAGGCACCAAGTAGAGATTATTGCTCAGCAAGGACTTCTCCCAGAGGAACTAACTGGATCCCCATTTAGCTCTCTTATCCAGTGGCAATCACCTGCAGACACCCATTTCCATCCACAGTTACCACTTCAGAAACTATTTATTGACCATCTACAATGAGCCAGGCATTGGAGTAAGCAAGGGAACTATGATTCCCTGCCTTCATGGAGCTCCCGACTAGAGATGGAGACAAAAAAAATGAAACCACCGATTAAAATAAACTGTGATATGTGCTGAATGTAGTACACACAGCTGGGGGACCCAACCCTATATGGGGGACAGTAGGTAGGAGTTAATCAGGACACAGCTCAATATTTCTTAGCCAGGGAAGAGAAGGAGCTGACAGAGTACTCTGGAACTGCCACAGGAGCATTTGTGCCATTTGACACAGGTAGCAGCTAGCAGGTTTGCAAAACTTCCAACGGAGCAAATGTGGAAATGCCTTTACCTGTTCTTAACGTGAGTGCTCCAACCCTGCCCCTGCCCTCCTCTTTCTGAAGGCTCTCTCTGAGTAACCCAATTACAACCACCTCATCGTGATGACAGATAATCCATGTCCAAGCTTGATTCAATGATCCCTTCAGCTTCAGCCCTGAATCACACTAGACTTTACTGCTTGAGTGATTCTCAAACAGCATCGATTCCGAAGAGACTTCATTTCCTTTTCCCCCATAGACTGCTCCTTTTCCTACATGCCCTGGTTCCACCACCATCCACCCAACTACCTAAGCCAGGACTGAAATCACTGCCCTAGTTTTCTCCTCACCCCAGCCCTTACTCAACACATCGGTCACCAAACACTGTGAGCTCCCTCCTTAGGACCTCTGGTTGTTCGCCTGCTCTCCCACCACCCCTGTCACAGCATTCGATCAGCCCCTCCCGGCCTTTTACTGCAGCGGGGTCTTCAGTGTCTTGCTGCCGCATCCCCAGTCTGTTCTTCATACAAGGGCCGGAATAATACTGCAAACATGCACATCGCGTTCCTCCCTGGCATCAGAGCCATCAACAGCTCCCCATGGTTCACAGACTAAAGTCCCAACTCCTGTGAAGCCCTCTGGTATTTCATCTTTTCCTGCCTTTCAGCCTTACCTTTTGCTAATAACCCCTCTTCTTCTAGTGCTTCACACTCCTCCCACACCAAACTACTTACAATTCCATGAACTCCTTACGTGGTTTCAGACGGCAAGCTTCGGCTCATACTTCTCTCTCTGCTTTAAGTGCCTTTCAACACTATCCCCACGCCTCGACCCATCTTTCGAGTCTCAACTCACAGATCAACTTGTCTCTGAAGTTTTTTGTGATTACTCTGTCTCTGCCCCAAATAGAACTGACCTTTTCCTCCCTTATGTCCCCACCACTTCTGGGGCCAAATGTTTCCAGAGCACTTTGTTATAGTGATCCCATCAGCCTAGCACATGCCTGCTTATCAGATAGCTTCATCCACAACACCACAATTCATGGACCAGTACAGTACTTATTATCCAGCAAGTAGTAGGTGCTGTGGCTAAATGTTGGAGAAGTGGAAAAGGCATATACAACAATCTTTGCCCTCATAACTTATTTACAGTCACAAAATAAAAGTCTTCAGTCTAAAAGTCAAAAGCCCTCCCAGGATTTAGCCTGAAGTTAATATAGTTTAAGCTGGTTTCATGTAGTTTAAGGGACTTGATTTATAGAGGCCCCTTCTAAAGTTCTGGGCTAATTTTATATTTTTAACTTTAGGTCTTTATTTTCTCAAAGGGGGCCCCAAATTTGGACATATTTGAGTCTCCACAAAACCTGCACCCACCTCTGGTTCCAAGACTTAGATGATTATCTGTAGTCACAAATTTTTGTAAATAAAGCCTAAAGAAAAGTCAACAGCGATTTGGGAGGGCTTGCGGGTGTGGCACAGGCCTCCTCCTGTGCCCGCAGACTGAGCGCTGAGTGGGAGTGGCTCAGCGCCACCCCCCAGTCCTCCCCTGGAGTAGAGCAGGAGGGTGGGGCCTCTGACCCAGAGTCTCCTACTGCGTCCCTCCTTTCCTACCACCCACACGCCCTAAAAGAGGAGTGAACTAGAAAACAGTGAAGGAAAAGAAAGGTGACAAATACTTCAGGAACAGCAGAATACCGAGGCTCTGAGCCACGAACAGAAAACGCCTCACACTGGCTCACTCAGTGTCATCAGGTTCACCCCGATCCTGCGACCTGACTGAAATTTCAGACTAAAACACGTCTGCTGTGGTGAAGAAGTGAGGGGAAGAGGGAGGTTAGAAGCAGGAGAAAAAGGCAAGAAGGACAAAGACAAAGAACATGACTAATAAGTCCAGTTCTTCCTTGCGTCATTTGTGGCCTCAAGGAATACTGAGCAAAAGGAATAATGGGCTGGGAATCCGTCATCCACACTCCTTCTCCCTACTTCACCCCGCCTTCAGCATTTCCTTCAGAATCGAGCCAGGCCCTTGACACATAGCTCCATGTGAGCTATTGTGAGCTCACAATAGCTCACATGAGCTCTCCGAAAGGGAGAAAGAGTGTTGGCGAACCTAAGTTTGTGTGCCTGTCGCACAGGGAGGCCAAACAAACCGAAACATCCAAGTTTGGAGCAGAGAAAGGTTTATTGCGAGGGCCAAGCAAGGAGAACGAGTAGCTCATACTCAGAAGACCCAAACTTCTCGATGGCTTTCAGGGATGAGTTTTTAAAGGCTACATTTGGGGTGAAGGCTGCAGGGTGCATGACTTTCTTCTGATTGGTTGGTGGTCAGGTAACAGGGCGGTGGTTCAGGAATCTCAGTCTCAGTCATCGACCTGGTTCTGACCAGTCTGGGGTCTACAAGCTTGCGCTCAGCATGAAGTCACCATCCTCCACCTGGGTGGGGGTCTTAGCTCCTGCAGAACAACTTAAAGATACGTATTGGATTGTTACGGATATCCCTTGAGGAGGAGCTAGGGATTAAAGGAAAATGACATACCAACTTTAAAAATGAGCAACTAGACCCAGAGTGGTAAGGGACTCTTCCAAGTTTACACCATCAGTAAGGGCCAGGATTGTGTTTTGTCACTAAACTATTGTTTCTTGTCTGCTTTTCCTTGTTTCTGCATTCTTTCACTTCCCTGATTAGTTACTGCTTGAATCCTTGGAAATCAGGGCTGGCCTAGGAGACTAAAGCCTTTTTCTGCAAACAAGAAATGGAAGGCATGGAGGGGCTTTTGTACCCGGGAGGGCCCCACAGGGCCCTGCTCGGTTTCAAGAGTAAAGCATAACACCATTGTAAAGCAATTATACTCCAATAAAGATGTTAAAAACAACAACAACAACAAAAAGTAATGCATAGACTGACAGTTGGGGGGCTGGGGAGGAAGGAAAGGTGTCTGAGTCCACTTCCTGGTTCTGGCTTGGGTAGCACTTAGATCTTTCTAGGTCCCAAGCACAGAAAAGACTATGGGTCCACCACTGCTCCCATTATGTAATTCAAATAACACTTTAATATTTTTAATGACACATAATTCACCTGTACACTGAAATTAGGACAACTGTTTTTCTAGATTTTGTGAGTTTTACATTTTGAACGACCTAGTTAGAGCTGATCTCTCTCTCCCCTCCCTGATACATGCTTGGTTTGCCTATTCTAACACCGCCCTGGCCCTTACTGATGGGTGTGATTTTGGCAGCGTTCCTTATCACTCTGGGTCTGGTCACTCATTTATAAAGTTGGTGTGTCATATTCCTTTAATCCCTATGAGTTTATCAGAGATCATTCTCTTTCATCTTTTAAAGCAAAATAACAATTTAAAGTACTTCTGCTCTGGGGCTTCCCTGGTAGCACAGTGGTTAAGAGTCTGCCTGCCGGGCTTCCCTGGTGGCGCAGTGGTTAAGAATCTGCCTGCCAATGCAGGGGACACGGGTTCGAGCCCTGGTCGGGGAAGATCCCACATGCCGCGGAGCAAATAAGACCGTGTGCCACAACTACTTGGCCTGCACTCTAGAGCCCACGCACCACAACTACTGAGCCCACGCACCACAACTATTGAAGCCCATGTGCCTAGAGCCCGTGCTCCACAACAAGAGAGGCCACCGCAATGAGAAGCCCGTGTACTGCAACAAAGAGCAGCCCCCGCTGGCTGCAACTAGAGAAAGCCTGCGGGCAGCAACGAAGACCCAACGCAGCCAAAAATAAATAAATAAATCTATTAAAAAAAAAAAAGAGTCTGCCTGCCAATGCAGGGGACATGGGTTTGAGCCCTGGTCCGGGAAGATCCCACATGCTGCGGAGCAGCTAAGCCCCGTTCACTACAACTACTGAGCCTGCGCTCTAGAGCCTGTGAGCCACAACTACAGAGCCCGCGTGCCGCAACTACTGAAGCCCACGCGCCTGGAGCCCGTGATCCGTAACAAGAGAAGCCACTGAAGTGAGAAGCCCGCACACCACAATGAAGAGTAGCCCCTGCTAGTCACAACCAGAGAAAAGCCCACGAGCGGCAACGAAGACCCAACATAGACAAAACTAAAAAAAATAAATAAAATAAAGTACTTCTGCTCTGGTTTGTACATCCTACTGACTTGTACAGCATAGAGAATTCCAGTCTGGATGAGAGAAGACATCCTGTGTATGTAGTGATATGTTTCATTTTACTCATTCTGTAAATATTTACTGAATACCTATCATTTAACAGCTGCTGAGTGTACAGTGATGAGCGGAGCAGACATACTCCTTGCCTTGTCCAGTTTACTTCCATGGAGCTTGCAGTCTATTGAATACAGTTGTGGAGCCTGGGAACAGCCCAGATATCTGATTTCCAGAACCTATCCTCTAGGATCTAGTATGGTGGTGAGGAACCTGATTCTGCAGTCAGGTGGCCTAGGTTCAAATCCCAGCACTGTCACTTCCTTGCTTTGTGACCTTGAGCAAGTTTCTTAGCCTCTCTGTCCTGCTGTTTCCTCCAGGCTAACAATAGCAAGTCCACATGCCCAGGGTATATTTCCTGACACACATGACTGTTTTACTGCCAGATCTTGTACTGTGGTTCAGGGTTGCTCAGGACTGTGGGTTCAAAAAAGACGGCTGTGTACTTCCTCCACAGAGGATGCCCAGCTTTAGGCCAAAGAGGGAAGGATGAGTCTCTTCCCAGTTTGTGTCTTACTCTGGCGTCTGGGTTAAGCAGCACTATCCAAACATCATAACTAGTTTTTAGAGAAAACAACCTTCCTGTTTTTACTCAAAGCCCATTCAATCTTCCCCACCCTCTCCCCTATGGTTGAAAAAGTATCCTTGGCAGCTTAAATTAGGAGATCGTGTGTAAATGTAACTCCGATTTCATCTGCCTCCTGGTCCTTCTCTTTGAGCTCCTCAACATCCTCCCCCAACCACACACAAAATAATGAATCCACTTCACAGAAAAATATTGCTGAGAAATGTGGACTTGACAAAGGATTTTATGGAAACAAAGGAAGAGAAAGTTCAGAGCACACATTCCAGAGCTGACCATTTGAAAATTCCTTGTAGACATTTTTCCATTTCTCTTTTCCAGATTCCCCCTTTCCTGCCAGGGTACCAGCAAAGGTGCCATTCTTTCTCCTCCTGGTGTCACCCATCCCCATAAAATTGCAAAGATGCAAAAATCAACCCTCAAGTTCATCCAAGTCAGAAAATACACTCAGAAGATGTACTATGCTTACTTCTCTGGCTTCCCAACTTCACTGATTTCATGGCCTGAGTATTTCAGCTCATGAATACAATCAAGATTTTTTTCACCCAAGCTGTTTTTAGCAACAGGCTTGGTCTGGGCACCCAAAACGTCAGGTTGCCCTTCACAGTTTGTGCAGTCTGATGTTGAGTCAAGTTGCCTGATCACCTTGTTTGGTGATCAGCCTAATACAAAGTCATAGTGTTTAAATCATTATGTTGAGATTTATGTTTCAATGAGTCAGTTGCATTATCTTTCTGCACTATTTTTGCCTTAAGCAATGAAACACTGCTGTAGAAGAATAAGAGATAAAAAAGATACAGTTAACAAAGAATCCTAATTCTGGACCCCTTAAAGGAGTCCAAGCCAGAACTTAGACTGTTTTCATTGCCTTGCCCTGTTTAGGATTTTGCTTGGTTGGCCCTCACATTAGGAAAGTTGATTGTTTACAAATGTTTGAACATTTTTCTCACACACCCATGTTTGGGTGTGACTTTGGAATAACAAAAGATGAGTAAAAAAATTTAATTTGATCCTCATTTTGAGCTAAATATTGAAAGTAAGCAATAAAAGTTGGAAGTAGGAATATATACCTGGATTCCAGCTTGTGAGTTTGTTTCCACAACACACATGACAGAGGCCCTTAAAATAGAGTGTGAGACTATTCCAGTGTAAGACTGCAAGGGAAGAGAGATCATGTAATTCAAACTTCTCCCATCACTGATGAGGAAATCAAATCCCAGAGAAGTTATGTGACCTGTTTAGCATCACACAATGGAAGGAATTCCAGGTCAAGGTCTCCTGATTCCCAGGAACTTACTTCTTTCCATTATATTATGCTGTCATGTAATATGAAGGTTCCCTTTTTACCAAAAAAATCATATACATGTTTAATAAACTTGGTAAATTTTGTAAATTTAGTTTATTTTGAGTACCTAATGCCAGAGAATTATGAAAAACAAGCAAAAACAATCTACTGGAGTTCAAAAATAAAACAAGAACCAACAGTTAAGAAAACAAATTTTCCATTACATGATGTAGGTTAATCTTTTTGTTTCCCAGTATCTTAGTTGTCTTTACCAGCACAGTAATTAGAAAACTAGGAAACATCAAAGTTAGTTAGGGATGTCATTATTATTAAAGAAAAAACTTTTATTATTTACAAACTTTATATTTTGAAATAGACTTAGGAACTTACTTAGATATTTAGAAATAAAAATTTTTCATCCAGCTTCTCGGCCATTATCACTACTTATGAGACTCAAATAAATTATAACTAAGGAGCTATAGAGCTGTATGTAGGTGAGGTGGAATGTGAACTGAAGATCTGTCAGGAGTGAACCTCAGAATTTAAATAAATGAGATCAGAGCTAGAGACAGAGAGAGGAGGCAAGTGTCTTCATCTTTACTCATGATAAGGCAGCAGCAAATCACCTTGACTGAGGAACCATGAAGGTCTGTTTGGTATTAGAAGCAAATTACGGAAGTGATCATGTCAGGACAGCTCTGATGGATCTGATTTGATGCATCCACTCTTATCATGTGAATAATTATATATTCAGAGTCACATATTTTTACCACAGATATCATACATGTAATTTTGTTTTTGGATACATTAGAGCTTTATCCTCCTATTTCAAAAACATAATCCAAGATTCTAATAGATAATCCCAGCTCTCTGTTGCCAGCACATTCCAGATTCCATAGGTTCACAGAATTTTTAGTCACCTAGGAGTAATCAGATCCAGCAGAGATTTGTGTTTGTTTTCTTTTGTTTTAAGTATAGGCATAGAAAGTTCACTTATCTAGTACTGGTTTTGCTCCCCATCTGCAAGAGATCAAAGTTAGTATGGAAAGTATCTCCGGCATGGGTAAGTTGTGAAATCAAAACAACTGCATGTGTCAGGAGAGTTTACTTTTTGGATAGACACTCATGAGCAAAAACTGAAGAAGGGGTAAGCATAATACATATTAAAATAAAAAAGTGCTCAGTCAACCAAATATAAAAGGAGATTATAAAAATCAAACTCCATAAAATGAGTAAAAAAAAAAAAGGTTAAAAAAAATGCCAACATTATTAGCAAAAATTGCCAAGAGTATCAAGAAATATGTTAGGTAACTAGTTGTGAAGGATGACTATTAAAAGAAATATCATTTCTTCCTGACAGAGTTTTTGCTCCAAAATGAACACAATGATACAAATGCTAGCAAAGAAAAAAAAAAATTATTGCCAGAGAAAAAAAATTCCTCTAACTTAAGTTTCATATTTCCAAATTTACTTAGCTATTTTTAGGTTTTTTTCCTCCAACTGGAAATTTGATGCATGTGGGGGAAAAAAAAAAGGTTAATGGAAGAAACAAATCAGAGGACAGAGTTTATGGAAAATAGAAGAAGGATAATGAGAACAGAGAAGACTGAATCAAGATGGTGCAGGGATGATCCATTTATTCATTCTTTCTTTTTTTCTTTCTTCAACAAATAATTATCGAGTGCCATGTATTCTTCTACAGCAGGGAACAAAATAAAGTACTTTCCTTTGTGTGGCTTGAGGTCTAGGGCCGGGTGGGCCAACTTTTTCTATAAAGTGTCAATAGATATTTTAGGCTTTGTGATCCATACAGTCTCTTTCATGACTACTTAACTCTGTTGTAAATGCCAAAGCCATCAGAGAAAGACAGATAAATGGCCATGGTTGATTTCCAATAAAAATTTTAAAGCCTAAATTTTAAAATTAAATTTAAAAATTTTTAAATTAAAACAGATGGCAGGCAGATTTGTCCTTCAAGCTGTAGTTTGCCAACCTCTGTTCTAAGTGGAAGGAGACAAGAAAATGCATAGTATCATTTCAGGTAATGATAATTGCGTTGAAGAAAAGTAAAACAGGCTGAGGGGACAGAAGGCAATGATGTGGGAAAGCTGTTATTTTAGATTGTTAGAGAAGGTCTTTGTAATGACAATGAAACAGTGAACCTGAATGAAGTGAGGCTGTTAGAGAGGATCCAGTGCACAAGTGGAGGGTTTGATTCTAAATAACAGCATGGATAATTAATCTGTAATAGGAAAGAAGGCAAAAAAAAAAATAGTTCATTCAAGAGCTAGGATTCAATTTTTTCTACTCAAACAGGTTTTCAGACCTATGGCTCTTTGTCTAGGTGAGAATAAGTGTGCCAGTGTCTTTTTCTGAATTCGTATACTGTGTGTTCATGAATCTGTGTCCTAATCTGCTAGTTTAATTAAAGAACTCTCACCAAATTTAACAAAAGTTCCAGCTTTAGTTCAAGAAGCATGACCTCACTTATTAGGATTCAGATTAGTGACTAGAAAGAGTGAGGGCTTCAGGCAGGTCACTTTTCCACAATATAAAAAGTAGATTTAAAAATTTATTTTATTATTATTTTTAATAAACAAATAAAAAAGGAAAGACTATAACATAGGGGTTAAGTATGTAGATTTTAGAACTTATAGACCTGGTTTTGTTTACTAGCTATAGGTGGCGGGAAAGCTACTTAATCACTCTGTCTCAGACTTATTTGCAAAATGGGGGCAGTGAAGCCTCATCCATTCATATTGCTGTGATAGTTAAACAAGAAAAATACGTGTACAAAAAATTACACATAAAGTATATATATATAGCATGAGTTTAGAATAATTTATTTACTTTTCAGCTACTCAATGCTTTTAACAAATTTTTCTTTGGAAAGAAGCAATTTCTCAAATTCCTCACAATTACCCACCAAGTTTTGAGTAGGTATCACATCAGTGTTTTGCTTTTCCTTGGGGACAAATATGAATTTTATATCAAATCCTAGAGCATACCTCAAAGTATTATTTCAGATCCTCAAAATATTAAAATTTTCAGTTATTCTGAAGAGATTAGTATTTGTACATCAGACATCAAAATGTAGACCATTGTTCTGGCAAATAATATCTTGTAATCTAAGAGTTTAGCAAAGCAGAAATGTCTAGGAAAAATAGGAATAAAAAAAAATAGAGGGACTAATCCTTACCTTCTTTAGCCTCAGAGTATAAATAATCCAGTCTTGTAATTACATAGCACTTTATGCTTTGTACAGTAAAAATAAAACAAAAGGCACTTGTGACAAACACTGTTCTCTGAGAGCCAATGACATGCCTCCTTGCCTGTCGCATTTCCTAAACCAGGACTTGAGCAATCAGGTGACTTGGCAAAGAAAAATAAATAACATGTATATTCATGGAAAGCCCATAAACCAGGACTGATGAGAAACTTGAAAACTCAAGCAAGAGTCTACTGCCATATTATTGTTTTTGCCTCTTGTTTCTATTGCCTTTTATTGCCTCTATTGATGGCAATAGAAACTGTGAGCATGGTAAGGAAAAAAAGAGATAGCTAAAGCTGACTTGGCACTCAGTCCTGCAGGTAAATGAGAACATAGAATTTGATTTGACCTTTTTAAAATCTTCACTGTAACTTTGGTCTCTCTGTTAACAGAATTATGGATCTAAGGTTGGTTTTATCTTTAATGGTCTTCACTGAATATTTTTATTAAATGAGTATTTGTTGTTGTACTTGTTGTTACTGCTGCTTTGATAATTAGTTCAATAAAAATGGCTACATGCAAATGGTCAAGGACAGACCATTGGGAGGAAGTAGCCAAGATGGTGGAATAGGAATACCCTGAGCTTACCTCCTCCCATGGGCACATCAAAATTACAAATATTTACAGAGCAACTGTTAATGAGAAGAAGTTTTAGAAGACTAGGAGAAAAGATCTTCTACAACTAAAGATATAGAGAAGGAACCACAATGAGATGGGTAGGGAGGGGTCAAGATGTGGTATAGTCAAAGCCCGTAAGCACAGGTGTGTGACCCACAAATGGGAGGATAATTACAATTGCTGAGATTCTCCCCAAGAAGTGAGGGGTCTGAGCCCCACATCAAGCTCCCATGTGGCAGAAAGAGTAATCTGAAAGGAGACTGGGTCGGACCCACTGGCTGATACTGGAGAGCCTCCCAGAGAGGCAGGAGGTAACAGGAGCACACCCTGGGGACATAGACACTGGCAGCAGCCATTTTTGGGAGTTCGTTCCACCACATGGACACTGGTGCTGACAAGCTCCATTTTGAAATCCTCCCTCTAGTGTAAACACCAGGACCCAGCACTGCCCACTAGCCTATCTGTACCAGTACTGGGACGCCTAAGGCCAAGCAACTAGCCAGGCAGAGATACAGCACCACCCACTGGCAGGCCTGCTCCCTTATGACCCTCTGAGCCTGAAGCCACCCTAGATCCAAGCCCTGTCCACCAGAGAGCCCATGACTGGCCCTGAACACCAGTGCACTGGCACTAGCCCCAGGACCAGCCCCACACACCAGTGAGTAGGCACTAGCTTCAGGATGCCCTGGACCCTGGCCTCTCCCACCAGTGGGTCAAACACCAACTATGGGACCCCCCCACAGGGTCCTGCAGCCAGAGACCCCAATACCTGGCTCTACGCATGAGTGAGCCAGCACTAGCCCTGTGTCCCCCTCGGCCTCAGCTGTCCACCAATAATAGGCTGACACCAGATCTAGAATCCCAGGGCCATGCAGCCAGAGATCCCAGGACTCGAGTCTGCCCAACAGTGGGCCACTACTAGCCCCAGGACCCAACCCAGCTGCCAGCAGGGAGGCCCCAGCCCTGGGACACCCTGGACTCCAGCAGTGACCCCCAGCAAGCCAACAGCAGCTCTGGGACACCTTGGGCCCCTCATCCAGCTGCCCCTGGAAGCCAGCCCACTCATCAGCAGGCCAACACAAGCTTTGAGACACCCTGTACACTGCAGCCAGTGTCTCAGGAAACAGCCCAACACACCAGCAGGTCGACACTAGATCTGGGACCCCTGGCCCTGCAACCAACCACTCCAGAACCAAGCTCTGTCCACCAGTGACCCAGCACCAGCCCTGAAATCCTCTAGGGCCCCACAGCCAGTAGCTGTGTGACCACGCCCTGCCCACCAGTGGACAGGAACCTCTGTACAAGACAGGATCTGGCAACCAACTGAACCAGGCACTAGCCACACCTACTAGACCACCCACAGTAGCCAGGCTACCACAACAGAAGTACCCATACAGTCCAAATAGGAGGCAACCCTAGAACATATAGCTCTGGTGAACAGAGGGGAGTGGGCTGCTGGGATGCACAGAATATCTACAGAAGACCACTTCCCTAAGGTTAGGAAATGTAACCAACCTACCAAATACACAGAAATTTAAAAAAGCAAATTAGGCAAAATATGTTCCTTTGTTTGGAACATATTTCTCCGTTCCCTCTTAACAAAGAGTTAGAAATATAAAGAAGGACCAAACCGAGCTTAAAAATACAACAACCGAAATGAAAAATACACTAAAAGGAATCAATAGTAGATTAGATGATATGAAGGAATGGATCAGCAAGCTAGAAGACAAAGTAGTGGAAATCACTGAATCTGAATGGCAAAAAGAATAAAAAGAAATGAGGACAATTTAAGAGACCTCTGGGACAACAACAAATGTACTAACATTTGCATTACTGGGGTCCCAGAAGGAGAAGAGAGAAAGGAACGGGCAGAGAACATATCTGAAGACATAATAGCTGAAAACTTCCCTAACCTGGGAAAGGAAACAGACATTCAGGTCCAGGAAGCACGAAGAGCCCCAACCCAAAGAGGACCACCCCAATACATACTGTAATTAGAATGACCAAAATTAACAGTTAAGAGAGAAAATTAAAAGCAACAAGGAAAAGCAACAAATTACATACAAATTACATACATAAGGCTACCAGCTGACTTTTCAGCATAAACTCTGCAGGTGAAAGGGAGTGGCACTATATATTTAAAGTGATGAAAGGGAAAAACCTACAACCAAGAACTCTCTACC
This sequence comes from Physeter macrocephalus, assembly GCF_002837175.3. Lineage (NCBI taxonomy): Eukaryota > Metazoa > Chordata > Mammalia > Artiodactyla > Physeteridae > Physeter > Physeter macrocephalus. Next base: position 123,098,011 of record NC_041220.1, read on the forward strand.
TGGCAAGGTTTTCATTCAGATTTGTTGGAGATACCAAAGTTTTATAGACAAGCAAAAGCTAAAAGAGCTCAGCACCACCAAACCAGCTTTATGAGAAATGTTAAAGGGATTTCTCTAAGTGATAAAGAAAAAGCCATAACTAGAAACATGAAAATTATGAAAGGAACAATCTCACTGGTAAAGGTAAATATACAGTAAAGGTAGTAAATCAACCACACAAAACCTAGTAGGAAAGTTGAAAGACAAAAGTAGTAAAATCATCCACATCCACATTAAATAGTTAAGGGATACCTGAAACAAAAAGATGTAAAATATCATGTAAAAAAACTGTAATCATGGTAGGGAGGGGAGTAAAAATTCAGGGTTGTTAAAATGCATTTAAACTTACGAGATCAGCAACTTAAAATAATTATACACACACACATACATCTATATATGTATGTATGCATATAGCTATATATAAACCTCACAGTAACCACAAACTAAAAATCTATACAAGGTACAGAAAAAAAGAAAGGAATCCAAATATAACACTAAAGACAATCATCAAATCACAAGGGAAGAGAAAAAAAGAAGGAACAACAAAGAAAGATAAAACAATTAACAAAATGCCAGTAAGCACATACCTAGCAATAATTACTTTAAATGTAAGTGGATGAAAGCTCCAATCAAAAGACATAGAGTGGCTGAACAGATACAAAAACAAGACCCATACATATGCTGCCTACAAGAGACTCACTTCAGATCTAAAGATACATGCAGACTGAAAGTGAGGGGATGGAAAAAGATATTCCATGCACATGGAAATGAAAAGAAAGCTGGAGTAGCAATACTTATATGAGACAAAAGAGACTTTAAAACAAAAACTGTAAAAAGAGACAAAGAAAGACACTACATAATGATCAAGGGATCAATCCAAGAAGAAAATATAACAATTATATGCCAATAAAACCTAGAAGAAATGCACAAATTCCTAGAAATGTACAATCTTCCAAGACTGAACCAGGAAGAAATAGAAAATATGAACAGACCAATGACCAGCAATAAAATTGGATCAGTAATAAAACAACTCCCCAAAAACAAAAGTCCAGGACCACATGGCTTCACAGGTGAATTCTACCACACATTTAGAAAACAGTTAACACCTACCGTTCTCGAACTGTTTTAAAAAATCAAAGAGAAAGGAGAACTTCCAAACTCATTCTGCAAGACCAGCATCACACTGATACCAAAACCAAAGATATCACAAAAAAAGAAAATTATAGGCCAATATCACTAATGAACATAAATGCAAAAATCCTCAACAATATATTAGCAAACTAAATTCAACGATACATTAAAAGGATCAAATGATCAAATGGGATTTATCCCAGGGGTTCAAATCAATCAATATACCACATTAACACACTGAAGAAAAACCATATGATCATCTCAACAGATGCAGAAAAAGCTTTTGACAAAGTTCAACATCCTTTTATGATAAAAAAAAAACTATCAGCAAAGTTGGTATAGAGGGAACATACCTCAAAATAATAAAGGCCATATATGACAAGCCCATGGCAGCTAACATCATACTCAACAGTGAAAAGTTGAAGGCATCTCCTCTAAGACAAGGAACAACACAAGGATGCCCACTCTCACCAATTTTATCCAACACAGTATTGGAAATTCTAGCCACAGCAATCAGATAAGAAAATCTAAATTGTAATCTAAATTGAAATCTAAAGTGGAAAGGAAGAAATAAAACTATCACTGTTTGCATATGACATGATACTAAACATAAAAAAATCCTCAAGATGCCACCAAAACTAGAGCTCATCAATGAACTCAGTAAACTTGCAGGATACAAAATTAATGCAGAATTCTGTTGCACTTCTGTACACTAACAATGAACTATCAGAGAAATTAAGAAAACAATCCCATTTACAATAACATTAAAAAGAATAAAATAGGCCTTTCTCACCTTCTGAGATGGCCCACACTCTGGGGAGTGTGTTTCTCCCAAGGCCTTTCTAACCTTCTGAGATGGCCCATACTCCAAGTACTGCCAAAAAAAAAAAAAAAAAAAAAAAAAGAGTCCGCCTGCCAATGCCGGGGACACAGGTTCGATCCCTCATCCGGGAAGATTTCCACATGCTGCGGAGCAACAAAGCTCGTGTGCCACAACTACTGAGCCTGTGCTCTAGAGCCCGCGAGCCACAACTACTGAGCCAGCAAGCCACAACTACTGAAGCCCGCTCACCTAGAGCCCGTGCTCCGCAACAAGAGAAGCCACCGCAATGAGAAACCCGCCACCTTCTGAGATGGCCCACACTCTGGGGAGTGTGTTTCTCCCAAGGCCTTTCTAACCTTCTGAGATGGCCCATACTCTGTCTGTGGAGTGTGTTTCTCTCTGAATAAATCCACTTCTTACCTATCACTTTGCCTCTCACTGAATTCTTTCTGTGATAAGACGTCAAGAACCAGAGCTTTGGGGCTTCCCTGGTGGTGCAGTGGTTAAGAGTCCGCCTGCCGGGCTTCCCTGGTGGCGCAGTGGTTGAGAGTCCGCCTGCCGATGCAGGGGACGCGGGTTCGTGCCCCGGTCCGGGACTGCGGAGCAACAAAGCTCGTGTGCCACAACTACTGAGCCTGTGCTCTAGAGCCCGCGAGCCACAACTACTGAGCCAGCAAGCCACAACTACTGAAGCCCGCTCACCTAGAGCCCGTGCTCCGCAACAAGAGAAGCCACCGCAATGAGAAACCCGCTCACCGTAACGAAGAGTAGCCCCCACTCACCGCAACTAGAGAAAGCCCACGCGCAGCAACAGACCCAACGCAGCCAAAAATAAAATAAATATAATAAATAAATTTTAAAAAAAGAATAAAATAACTAAGACTAAATCTAACTAAGTAGGCAAAAGACCTGTAATTGGAAAACTATTAGACACTGATTAAAGAAATTGAAGGCAATGCAAACAGATGGAAAGATATACTGTGTTCATGGACTGGAAGAAATAATACTGTTAAAATGGCCCTACTACTCAAGGCAATCTACAGATTCAGTGCAATCCTTATCAAAATACCAAAGGCATTTTTCACAGAACTAGAACAAATAATTCTAAAATTTGTATGGAAACACAAAAGATCCTGAATAGCCAAAACAATGTGGAGAAAGAACAAAGCTGGAGTTATCATGCTCCCTGATTTCAAACTATACTACCAAGCTAGAGTAATCAAAACAGTAGGGTACTGGCACAAGAACAGACATATAGATCTATGGAACAGAACAGAGAGCCCATTTATATAGGCCATTAACCTTTGACAAAGAAGGCAAGAATATACAATGGAAAAAAAGACACAGTCTCTTCAACAAGTGGTGCTGGGAAAACTCGACAGCTACATGCAAAAGAATCAAACTGGACTACTTTCTCATATCATGCACAAGTACAAATTAAAAACGGATTGAAGACTTAAATGTAAGACGTGAAACCATAAAACTTCTAGAAGAAAACACAGGCAATACTCTCTTTGACATCGGTCTTAGTAATATTTTTTTGTATATGTCTCCTCAGGCAAGGCAAACAAAAGCAAAGGTAAACAAATGGGACTACCTCAAACTAAAAAGCTTTTGTACAGCAAAGGAAACCATCAACAAAACAAAAAGGTCACTTACTGAATGGAGAACATATCTGCAAAAGATATTTCTGACAAGCAGTTAAAATACAAAATATACAAAGATCTCATAAAACACAACATCAGAAAAACAAACAACCAATTAAAAACTAGGCAGAAGATCTGAATAGACATTTTTCCAAAGAATACAGATGCTCAACAGGCACAGGAAAAGATGCTCAACATCACTAATCAGGGAAATGCAAATCAAGGCCACAATGAGATATCACCTCAGACCTGTCAGAAGAATAGCTATCATCAAAAAGACAACAAATAACAAATATTGGTGAGGATGTGGAGAAAAAGGAAGTCTTATACACTATTGGTGGGAATGTAAATTGGTACAGACACTATGGAAAACAGTTTGGAGATTCCTCAAAAAATAAACATAGAACTACCATATGATCCAGCAATTCCATTCCTGGGTATTTATCCAAAGAAAATGAAAACACTAGTTAGAACAGATATATGCACTCCTATGTTCATTGCAGCATTATTTACAATAGTCAAGATATGGATGCAATCAAGTGCCCATCAATAAATGAATGGATAAAGATGATGTTGTATGTATATATACAATGGAACATTACTCAGCCATAAAGAAGAATGAAATCTTGCCATTTGCAACAACATGAATGGACCCAGAGGGTACTGTGTTAAGTGAAATAAGTCATAGAGAGAAAGACAAATACTGTATGATTTCACTTATATATGGAATCTTAAAAACAAAACAATTGAACAAACACAACAAAACAGAAACAGAGTTACAGATATAGAGAACAAACAGGTGGTTACCAAGAATGAGGGGGTGGGGGGAGGAAAGAAATAGGTGAGGGAGATTAAGAGGTACAAACTTCCAGTTGGAAAATAAATGAGTCACAGGTATGAAATGCAGAGTGTGGGTAATATAGTCAATAACTATGTAATATCTCTGTATGGTGACAAATTGTAACTAGAATTATTGGGGTGATCATTTTGAAATGTATAGAAATACCAAATCACTATGTTGTGTAACAGGGACTAACATAATGTTGTAGGTCAATTACACTTCAAAAAATGAACACCCAAACACATAAACTCATAGAAAAAGAGATCAGATTTGTGGTTACCAGAGGCAGGAGATGTATGGAGGGGGAATTTGATGAAGGCAGTAAAAAGTACAAACACTCTGTAAGATAAATAAGTATCATGGATGTAATGTACAACATGGTAAATATAATTTACAATGCTGTATGTTATATATGAAAGTTGTTAAGAGAGTAAATCCTTAGGGGGGAAAATGGTCAAGCACAACTAAGTGTATATGTTTTCTTATCATGAATGATATATCCTATAAGTATGTTAACTTATACTATAGAGTGCATTACGCAGCCTTGTAAATGAATTCTTCACCTGCTAGTTGAATAGAGTTAAAAAGGACTTACCAATCACAGAGAGTTATTATTAAGAATACTGTATAATCAGAATTTGGGGGCTTGAGATAAGTCATTTAATTCAATGTCTTATTTCTATGCAAAAAATTGCAATTTATTAAAGTCTACATCATATATGAAATACATGATTTTACGTATATGAATACACAAATACTTTTTCAGTATAAATCTACTTTTAAGTAATGTTATTTGGGAATTAAGGTTCTCGGTCAAGGATTCTATGATAACAAAATAACCAATATTTTCCTTAAAAAAATGAAATGGATTAAAGATTTTTTAAAAGCTGTTGGAATATGTAATGGTAGCTAGAATGTGAATTCAGAAGCAAAAACAACCACTTTCTGTCATTCAGGATGAATAGACTATCTTATTCTAATGAATAAGATGACAAAGGATATAGTTAAGCCAAATGAGCTGGCTGTAGTTCCAAAATTAATTCTTCTGGGAGACCATTAAAATCCACATTTGAAAAATATCCTTCATGCTTCCACTTCTTTGGCTTTAATTCCTCAAAGGGGGAAATTGGATCTGAGACCTAACAGGAAAGATTTCCAACTAGTTTTAAATGTGCAAGATCTGAACAACTTAACTGCAGCCCAGAACTTAGCTTATCCTGAGTCCACCTGGATGTTTGGCTTTTCTTCCCAGAAAAACCAGTCTGGAATGATCAGATAGCATAAATCATGAGAGACAAGACAGAAAGCCAGAAACTTGCACCTGGCACAACTTGTCTACTACTGTCAGTATAAATGACATGTTGATTCCAGAAGGACCTGAGGACCCCAGAGTAGAGGCATGATGGACATTGTGGTTTGGTGGAAATAGCAGGGAAACTGGAATAAGAGTATCCATTTAAATTTTGGTTCTGCCTATTCACAGTTGTGTTAGTCAGGACTTTTGTCTGAAGTTGAAGAAACCCAGTTAGAAGTAGCTTAGGCAAAGGAAAAGGTGGCGTTTATTGGCTCAGGAAACCAAATGCGCAGAAAGATAAAAACCTAATTGTCATCAGGGGCAACTGGATCAGAGACATGAATGCTGTCAGCTCCCTCTCTTTCATCTCCGTTTCTGTCTGTATGTCAGCTTCCTTCTCGTGGACCAGCGCTCTCAATGTGCCTACCACAACAACTTTCAGTGGCTTCCTCTGGCTCTCATCTGAATAGCATCCCAATCAGAGAAGAGGATGTTCTCCCCACATCACCTCTCTCACCTTTCTCCATCCCTCTCCTCATGCAAGTTAAAAAGGAAAGACTCTAATCTGTAAGAGAGATTCCAGGCTCTCTTCGTGCATTCATGAGTTGGGTCAGGAAGATTATTATTATTAGTCCAGCTTAGGTCAAGGGGCCACTCCAAGGTTGGTTAGGGTACCCCAGAAGATTGAGGTTATATAAGATGAGGCAGCTGCCAATCAGACCACATGTTGGAGGGGAGGATGGTTTTCCACAAGTAAGAGGGTAGCACGGACATGATCCCCATGAGAAAGGCAATCCTGGTGACTTGACTCTACCACAGTAGCCCCTGGGTCTTAGGCCAAGTTCTTTAACCTCCTTACCTTCCTAAACTATAAAATGGGTAAAATTATAATACTTATTAATTCACACAATTATTGTGGAGTTATTAAATTAATATATGATAAAGTATCTTGAAAAACACAAAATGCTTTAAAAAATAAATGCATTTTTAGTTTTTTTCATCAGATTAGTAGATTTCTGGAATCTGGTATAAGCCATCAGAGGACTTTTTCCCTTGGTCCCATTTTGCGCATCAGATTCCTTGGGAAGTATTTTAATAATTAGCAGGTTACTTGTTGCAAGTTGTTGCAAGATCAAATGTGAAAAGACACGTTAGCAAGAATTAGGTCCAACAACTTAAAACATCAAGCCTAAAGGAGGAAACATGTATTTTATCTCAGCCAAAAAATACAGCTGTTTCTGCTTTATAACATAATATCTAAATTATGGATTAATACAAAGAAATGTGTTTTCTGGAGAATGTAGCTGAATATTTATCTTGAATAGGAAAATAAATTTTACTTTCTACTCCTTACTCCAAGCATTCTGAATCTTTCTTTTTTTGGATACTGATTAATGTCAAGAGATAATACAAATTTCATGCTGCTAACAAGGAAACTGAGGTAGGAATATTTAGCAGCTCAGTGATGTTACTCAAGTGATGACATCGATACAAAAGCTTTGCTGCCCATCCCCACATTAAGGACTTTCACCATTTCTTCAATTGACCGTCCTTAATTTGGTGTAATTTGACCTTGGAATTGATACATATGGTCCTTGGTAAAGTATGTAAAACAGGCAGCTGGCTCACGATTAACGTGTGTAAGGTCTCCCTAGACTTACAGCTTTTGTTGGATATTCCTGTCCTACACAACTTTTCTCTGGCAGGAGGGTAAAGGGATTTAGGGCAGAGGGTGAATTTCTCAGTGTCAGCCTTGCCTACCACAACCCACCTGGACCCATCCTTACAAAAGTAAAATGATCCTTCCTCATCCTTGGCATGCTTTACACGAACTCAAAGCTCACGTCCTCTGGGAAGCCTCCCCTGAACCCTCAATGCTGTCAAACGACTCTCTTTTGGGTCTCAGAGTACAGTGTGCTTGTACCTTGTATCAGTTATATCTCTTTCAGTGCCAAAATGCCAGAAAACACAAATCAAAGCAGTTTAAGCAAGAAAAGACCATTTTCTTCAGCAAAGTATGCATCTCCAGTACTAGAACAGTGTGTAGCATTTACACATTCAACATATATTTACTGAGCCTCCACAGTGTGCCAGCCTTTATTCCAATAACTGTGGGAGCTAGTGCTTGAAACATATGTGAATCAGACTTTCATTCCCATCTGCAGGTGAGATTAAGAATTAATCTCTTTGTATAAGCTTGGGCTTTTCCATGCCCATCAAGTTCCAATCGCTTCCCTTAACCACCACTGTTTTTGTCCAGCCATTATAAATGGGCTTCTCTCTTTTACTACTTCCCCGAGTCCTTGCTATGGCTAGGACTCTGTCCTGTACCCTGGTCCACTTGGTAAGAAATGAGCCCTTCCTTATTCCTCCATAGTCTCTTTCTCCTGAAGGCTATGTTTAGCACTAATTTGATGAGCTACCTGAACTGTGATGCCCCGATGCGTTTAACTTCGGGCGCAGCCACTGTCCATTCTCTACAGTGGCTATTTCAACTTCCATTATTTATAAACCTCCTAGAACACCACTGCCACCTCCCTCTAAATAGGTGACCTCAACTTTATATCTGTACATCTTCGAAATTATCTGCACCTACATCCATTGTTTCCTCCTTTCCTCCTTCCATTATGAAAAAGCCTCCATTTTCTGGAAAAAACAAATCCCCTCAACCTAGGTTCTGATTCCCATTGTCACCCTCTTGTCTCTTTGACTTTGAAGCACAACTCTCATTTGAATGTATAAATTCTTATAAATCTGACATTTTTTTCATATAGTACCTAGAAAATCCTCTATAGTAGCTGAAAGATAACAAAGCAATGTTCCCAGTAAGGTTTTTTTTAAACCAGTGTTTCACAACTCAGCACTGTTGACATTTTCGGTGGGATAACAGGGGGAGATGGGAGGGTTCTGTGGATTAGAGGATGGTTAGCAGTATCTCTGGCCTGCACTCACTAGAGGCCAGTAGCACCCCCAGTTGTGATAATCAAACATTTCTCCAGACATTGCCAAATGCCCCGAGGGGCAAAATTACCCGTGTTTGAGAGCTACTATTGCAAATAATCAGAAAACAAAATGAAGGACTTGAGAGCAAGATCAGGAACTTTATGCTTCTGGATTCAGGATCAATCTGAGTTGTGTTATAGAGTTTGAACACCATTAATGATAAAACTTTAAGGGTTAAAATATATTGTATAGTGAAATTGTGGTAAAGAATCAAATGAGTAAAAATTCAGCTAGGGGTCCAAGATAAAGTTATGAGTGCTAATAACTTGCAGGTCAAGAAAAAGATCTTCATTCTGAAAGATGATATAATGATTAAGAATTTGATCTTCTCTATTTGTTCTTGCTATAGGAAGCTTTTGTTTTTGTTTGTTTGTGTTTTTTTTTAAAGGAAGACTGCAAAAATCTATGAAGTGACCCAAGTTTTCACAATTGCTTTTCAAGAATGTCTGTAAATATCCCCCCAAAGAAGTATTTCTGAATTCCATAGTCCTGATAAAAATAATTACTTCCTCTTCTTTTGTAGAAAATAAAGGCATAGATTAAGAAGGTAAAAACTCTTTTAAATAGTACAAACGAAAGAGTATATATATATATATATATATATATATATATTTATTTATTTATTTTTATTTATTTATTATTTTTGGCTGTATTGGGTCTTTGCTGCTGAGCGCAGGCTTTCTCTAGTTGAGGCGAGCGGGGTCTCCTCTTCATTGCGGCGCGCGGGCTTCTCATTGGGGTGGCTTCTCTTAATGCGGAGCACAGGCTCTAGGTGCATGGGCTTCAGTACTTGTGGCTTGCGGGCTCTAGAGTGCAGTCTCAGTAGTTGTGGCACATGGGCTTAGTTGCTCTGCGGCATGTGGGATCTTCCTGGACCAGGGCTCGAACCCGTGTCCCCTGCATTGTCAGGCAGATTCTTAACCACTGTGCCACCAGGGAAGCCCAATGTTTATTATAATTTAAAATGTTTTATTACTGAGTTGCCCTGTTTAATTTACTTACATATAGTAGTACGTGCTGTGCACACTAATCAATGAGTTAAATACCTTAGTTGTATTAAAAGTTAGGCAAAGGTCAATACACATACATATAAATCATCTATTTCTTGAGAAAATTCAGCTTACTGTTCATCATTTTAATTCATTCTCTTTTTGACAGAAACAATATGTTATGGTTAAGAGTAAAGGCTAGAGGCAAACTGTGGGGGTTTGAATGCCAGGCTCCCTCACGTGCTACTGTGCGACCTTGGCAAAGTCAGTTACCTTCTCTGTGCCGACATCACAGGATTGGATTGGACAGCACAGTACCTAGTGTGTCCATAGCTATCATCATCACCATCAATAAGCAGCCCTGTTTCCTTGCCACTGCATAGAGGCTAACCAATGAGTGCCAGTCAAGAACAAGTCTTCTGGCCTTCCCTGGTGGCGCAGTGGTTAAGAATCCACCTGCCAATGCAGGGGACACGGGTTCAGGCCCTGGTCTGGGAAGATCCCACATACCGTGGAGCAACTAAGCCCGTGCGCCACAACTACTGAGCCTGCTCTCTAGAGCCCGCGAGCCACAACTATTGAGCCCATGTGCCACAACTATTGAAGCCTGCATGCCTAGAGCCTATGCTCTGCAACAAGAGAAGCCACTGCAATGAGAAGCCCACTCACCACAACGAAGAGTAGCCCTCGCTCACCGCAACCACAGAAAAGCCCACGTGCAGCAATGAAGACCCAACACAGCCCAAAATAAATAAATAAATAAAATAAAAATAAATAAATTAAAAAAAAAAAAAAAAAAGAACAAGCCTTCCAGACTAGGCCAGGCCTTGCACCAAAAGTGATAATCAACCAATCATGTCTTTTCTTCTTAATGTGCATCTGGGGCTCATTAGTGTCTGCTTCTGGTATGATTCTAAAAATCTCTGAGGACCTTGTGTCTAGTTGACAACTACACTGATCATCAAGAAGAAAGGAATTATCTAGGAATTAGCACATTCTTCAAATAACACAATCTAATTTTTTTCCTTAAAAAAGTAACATAAGAGGGGGCTTCCCTGGTGGTGCAGTGGTTGAGAGTCTGCCTGCTGATGCAGGGGACACGGGTTCATGCCCTGGTCTGGGAAGATCCCACATGCTGCGGAGCGGCTAGGCCCGTGAGCCATGGCCGCTGAGCCTGCGTGTCTGGAGCCTGTGCTCCGCAATGGGAGAGGCCACAACAGTGAGAGGCCCACGTACCGCAGAAAAAACAAAACAAACAAAAAAAACCCATAAGAAAATGTGCATTGTAAAAATATATAGGTAGAGAAAATAAATGGAAATATCAATCTCACTAATTCATTTCATATTTATTTAATATCTACTGTGCATAAGGAGTAATTTTGCTGGGTGTTAGAGAACAATACAAAGATGAATATAATACAATGCCTATTATCAAGCAGTAGAGACAAATATAAAACACATTAAAAAAACCCACATATATTAGACAGCAAATTCGATATCAGAAGTATGAATTAAGTGCTCTGAGAACAGAGAGGAGAAAGAGAAAATTTAAAATATAGGAAAATGAAGAATTTTCTTGGTTTTGGGGAATCAGACTATCTATAGACAGGGGCAAGGAGGGGTGGATTTCCCACTATCCTTGGCTATGCTCCCGCACTATCCCCAGCTGTAACAGCCACAATTTCGGTAGAGGAGATATGGTAAATATCAAAAATAGCCCATAAGAACAAGAAATCACAAAAGAGAGCATGCTGATAATCATATATGAAAAAGAGGATCATCCCATTCATGATACAAAGTGAAGGTATTTATGGAGTGATTGTATACATGAGAACCATAGCACCAACTTAGAAAGCCACTGTCATCTCATATTTCCATGTGCTGCAATTGCCCGCCACTTGTCTATATGAATGAATGTGGCCCCAAACTCAGGGCCCAAGGTTTTATTTCTTGTAAGACCATACTGATTCTCAGGAATCAGAATAACTGGATTATTATATGACCAGGAATAACTTTGGCGTAATTAGAGCAAAAAATAAATAGACCAACTTTATATGACTTCATTAAAGAGCCTTTCCTTCATTTTCTGGTCTGCTTCCCCATAGACAAAATTCAACTCAAGGATGAAAAGCAGCAAGTGTTTCCACATGGCCACCAACCAGAGGTATATTTTTAAGGCCTTTGTGAGCATAGTGATTAGACTCTTTCTTCAGAAAGAGTAAACCAGCAAGAAAGAAGTTGTTCTAGGTTTTTAGCTACTGCCTCCCCTTCCATTCCCTTAACTTATTCACTTTTCTATATATCTTATTTATAAATCTTCTCCTATAGTTATTTCTCAGATTTATAACAAACTCAAGACATATCTATTGTTCTTCCATTTGGAGTAAGCTCTAGAAAAGCACTATGCCTGCATGGGATTGTAGGTCACTGAACCTAAGCAGCAACTTGGAGAGGATGGCTCTAGAAGGTTCTAAACACTGTTATTTTATTAATGTACTGTGTGTAGCAGAGCAAATTGATTAACCTCCAAAGGGCATTGTGAATTTTAAAAACAAACAAACAAACAAAAAGCAGAAAGGATAAAACTGTACTAGGCTATGATGTTATCACAATTAATTATTTCAAAACTAATCTAAGTGAATAATAACAGAGAGAGATCAGATTTTAGAATGGCCTTAAATAAAATAAAACAAAATTTTCAATTCTCAGAAACACTTTAAATTTATTCAAGGAAAAAAATTTTTAAGCGCAACAGGCAGGTCAAGAGGACAGCCTAATTTCCAATACATTCGTTTTGAAGAACTGCAGTTTCTTTTTTTTTTTGGTTTCACTAATTTTTTTTTTAACATCTTTATTGGAGCCTGCGTGTCTGGAGCCTGTGCTCCGCAATGGGAGAGGCCACAACAGTGAGAGGCCCACGTACCGCAGAAAAAACAAAACAAACAAAAAAAACCCATAAGAAAATGTGCATTGTAAAAATATATAGGTAGAGAAAATAAATGGAAATATCAATCTCACTAATTCATTTCATATTTATTTAATATCTACTGTGCATAAGGAGTAATTTTGCTGGGTGTTAGAGAACAATACAAAGATGAATATAATACAATGCCTATTATCAAGCAGTAGAGACAAATATAAAACACATTAAAAAAACCCACATATATTAGACAGCAAATTCGATATCAGAAGTATGAATTAAGTGCTCTGAGAACAGAGAGGAGAAAGAGAAAATTTAAAATATAGGAAAATGAAGAATTTTCTTGGTTTTGGGGAATCAGACTATCTATAGACAGGGGCAAGGAGGGGTGGATTTCCCACTATCCTTGGCTATGCTCCCGCACTATCCCCAGCTGTAACAGCCACAATTTCGGTAGAGGAGATATGGTAAATATCAAAAATAGCCCATAAGAACAAGAAATCACAAAAGAGAGCATGCTGATAATCATATATGAAAAAGAGGATCATCCCATTCATGATACAAAGTGAAGGTATTTATGGAGTGATTGTATACATGAGAACCATAGCACCAACTTAGAAAGCCACTGTCATCTCATATTTCCATGTGCTGCAATTGCCCGCCACTTGTCTATATGAATGAATGTGGCCCCAAACTCAGGGCCCAAGGTTTTATTTCTTGTAAGACCATACTGATTCTCAGGAATCAGAATAACTGGATTATTATATGACCAGGAATAACTTTGGCGTAATTAGAGCAAAAAATAAATAGACCAACTTTATATGACTTCATTAAAGAGCCTTTCCTTCATTTTCTGGTCTGCTTCCCCATAGACAAAATTCAACTCAAGGATGAAAAGCAGCAAGTGTTTCCACATGGCCACCAACCAGAGGTATATTTTTAAGGCCTTTGTGAGCATAGTGATTAGACTCTTTCTTCAGAAAGAGTAAACCAGCAAGAAAGAAGTTGTTCTAGGTTTTTAGCTACTGCCTCCCCTTCCATTCCCTTAACTTATTCACTTTTCTATATATCTTATTTATAAATCTTCTCCTATAGTTATTTCTCAGATTTACAACAAACTCAAGACATATCTATTGTTCTTCCATTTGGAGTAAGCTCTAGAAAAGCACTATGCCTGCATGGGATTGTAGGTCACTGAACCTAAGCAGCAACTTGGAGAGGATGGCTCTAGAAGGTTCTAAACACTGTTATTTTATTAATGTACTGTGTGTAGCAGAGCAAATTGATTAACCTCCAAAGGGCATTGTGAATTTTAAAAACAAACAAACAAACAAAAAGCAGAAAGGATAAAACTGTACTAGGCTATGATGTTATCACAATTAATTATTTCAAAACTAATCTAAGTGAATAATAACAGAGAGAGATCAGATTTTAGAATGGCCTTAAATAAAATAAAACAAAATTTTCAATTCTCAGAAACACTTTAAATTTATTCAAGGAAAAAAATTTTTAAGCGCAACAGGCAGGTCAAGAGGACAGCCTAATTTCCAATACATTCGTTTTGAAGAACTGCAGTTTCTTTTTTTTTTTGGTTTCACTAATTTTTTTTTTAACATCTTTATTGGAGCATTATTGCTTTACAATGGTGTGTTAGTTTCTGCTTCATAACAAAGTGAATCAGCTATACATACACATATATCCCCATATCTCCTCCCTCTTGCGTCTCCCTCCCACCCTCCCTATCCCACCCCTCTTAGGTGGTCACAAAGCACTGAGCTGATCTCCCTGTGCTATGTGGCTGCTTCCCACTAGCTATCTATTTTACATTTGGTAGTCTATGTATGCCCATGCCACTCTCTCACTTTGTCCCAGCTTACCCTTCCCCCTCCCTGTGTCCTCAAGTCCATTCTCTATGTCTGCATCTTTATTCCTGTCCTGCCCCTAGGTTCTTCAGAACCTTTTTTTTTTTTAGATTCCATATATGTGTTAGCACACGGTATTTGTTTTTCTTTTTCTGACTTACTTCACTCTGTATGACAGACTCTAGGTCAATCCACCTCACTACAAATAACTCTACCATATGACCCAGCAATCCTACTACTGGGCATATACCCTGAGAAAACCATAATTCAAAAAGAGTCATGTACCACAATGTTCACTGAAGCTCTATTTACAATAGCCAGGACATGAAAGCAACCTAAGTGTCCATCGACAGATGAAAAGAACTGCAGTTTCTAAAACTGGACTGGTAAGACTGGATCTTATAGTAAGGAAGGAAGGAAGAAGGAAGGAAGGAAGGAAGGCAGGAAATAATCTAACAACTCTTCACTTGAAATTCAGTTTTGGTATTAAATACAGTACTAATAGTAAATGTTTACCTTAGTTTGAACTTTTCTATGATTCAGTAAAAAATCTATTTCAAAGAATGTCCCATTTTGCCCCATGCCTCCTATACCCTACAAAGGCACTGTGGGATTACTGTTTATGAAAGTAAAAAGATGGCCTAGCAGAAAAAACATTGGACAGATCTAAATTCTTGTCCCAACTTCACTACTTGCCATGCAACCTTGAGTAAGTAATTTTGTTGAACCTCATTTTCTCATTTGAAAATGGGGACAAGAATTACTCATAAGGTTGTTGTATCAAATGAGATAATACATGTAAAGCACTTTTTAAAAAAACTGAAGTGTAGTTGATTTACAATATTGTGTTAGTTTCAGGTGTACAGTACAGTGATTCAGTATTTTTGAAGATTATATTCCATTACAGGTTATTATAAGACAATGAGTATAATTTCCCGTGCTATACAGCAGGGGCCCCCAACCCCTGGGCCGTGGACTGGTACTGGTCCGCAGCCTGTTACAAACGCAGCCACACAGCAGGAAGTGAGCAGCCAGCAAGCCAGCGAAGCTTCATCTACTGCTCCCACCGCTCCCCATCGCACGCATTACCGCCTGAACCATCAGTCCACATGCACCATGTCCCCCCCACCGTCCGTGGAAAAATTGTCTTCCACGAAACCAGTCCCTGGTGCCAAAAAGGTCGGGGACTGCTGCTATACAGTATATCCTTGTTGCTTATCTATTTTATATATAGTACTTTGTATCTATTAACTCCATACACTTAATTTGTCCCATCTCTCTCCCCTTTGGTAACCACAAGTGTGTTTTCTGTATCTGTGAGTCTGTTTCTGTTCTGCATATACATTCACCTGTATTATTTTTTAGATTCCACCTATAAGTGATATCAAACAGTATTTGTCTTTCTCTGTCTGACTTGTTTCACTAAGCATAATATTCTCTAGATCCATCCATGTTGCTGCAAGTGGCAGTATTGCATTCTTTTTTTATGGCTAATATTTCATGTGTATATATATATATATATATATATATATATATATATGCCACATCTTCTTAATCCAGTTGTCTGTTGATAGTCAGTTGGGTTGCCTCCATGTTTCAGCTATTGTAAATAGTGTTGCTATGGACATTGGGGGTGCACGTATCTTTCTGAATTAGTGTTTTCAGTTTTTCTGCATATATACCCAGGAGTGGAATTGCTGGATCATATGGTAGTTCTATTTTGTTGTTGTTGTTGTTGTTGTTGTTTTTTGCGGTAAGCGGGCCTCTCACTGTTGTGGCCTCTCCCGTTGCGGAGCACAGGCTCCGGACGCGCAGGCTCAGCGGCCATGGCTCACGGGCCCAGCCCCTCCGTGGCATGTGGGATCTTCCCGGACCGGGGCACGAACCTGTGTCCCCTGCATCGGCAGGCGGACTCTCAACCACTGTGCCACCAGGGAAGCCTCTATTTTTAGTTTTTTAAGGAATCTACAAAGTGTTTTCCATGGTGGTTGCACCAATTTACACTCCCACCAGCAGTGTACAAGTGTTCCCTTTTCTCCACATTGTCTCCAACATTTGTTATTTATAGACTTTTTGATGATATTCATTCTGACAGGAGTGAGGTAATACCTCACTGTGGTTCTGATTTGTATTTCTCTAATAATTAGTGATGTTGAGCATCTTTTCATGTACCTGTTAGCCATCTGCATGTCCTCTTTGGAAAAATGTCTATCCAGGTTTTCTGCCCATTTTTGATTGGGTTGTTCTTTTTTTTTTTTTGATATTGAGTTTTATGATCTGTTTATATATATATTTTAGATATTAACCCCTTGTTGGTCGTATTACTTACAAATATTTTCTCCCATACCATAGGTTGTCTTTTTGTTTTGTCAATAGTTTCCTTTGCTGTGAAAAAGGTTTTAAGTTTAATTAGGTCCCATGTGTCTACTGTTGTTGAATTCATCCTCCACATTGCTGCCATGGTTATAATATAAAATAAACATCTTGCCACATTACTGTCATATTTATGAATCCTTTGATGACTTTTATTTCCTATGAAATAAAATGTAATTCCTTATCGATCCAGACTTTTCACAATTTAGTCCTAATCTACTTTCTTGATTCTTCTTCTGTGATTTCTACTTCCTGTATCGGCATCAATCTAGTCTAGTTACACTAGACCATTCACAGTTCTGAAAGATCCGCCATGGAGTCTCACTCTTGTGCCTCGACTCATGCCACTTCTGTCTAAAATATCCTTCCCTAGTCTTCCTCATCAGGCAAATATTTGATTCATCCTTCAAAGATAATTTTTTTTTTTAAAAAAAACCTCTTCTGTGAAGTCTTCAACCCTACCTCCATTTTTTTTTTTAGCCAAATAACTTGCTCTCTCAGCTGTTTCCAGAGAAGTATTCCCCAGAGCTAAAAGTACAGTTTTGTAAAACTGCATTCCCTCACCTTGCCTTATGCACTCATGGAGGTTCAGATTTGGTAGGTCTGGAGTGGAGACAGGAATACATTGTTTTAAAAACACACTACATCCCAAACCAAACAATGCGACTTCAGGGCCAGACCGAACACTGGGTTGCTAAGTGCTAAACATTCTTTTGAAAGCATGACTCAGAATCACGCTAGAAACAGAAGTAGAGCGTGTTGGGATCCATGCTTTCAGGTATAAACAAAACCAATCATTGTTTTTGATAGGTTTTATGGGTATGAGTCTTTAGAAAGTGAAATCAGACTCTTATTTCAAAGTGTTCAAAATACCAGAGAAACAGAAGGATTGAAAACAAAGTGAAACGAAGGCATAAAACTATTAAATATTAAAAAAAAAAAAGAGGAAAGGACATGAGGCCACATAAGCTGTTTTTATTATATTGTACTCATGCAAAAGTGAGAAGATGAAGCAGCACAATGAAACTAGTTATAAGAAAATATGATATGTGCCCAAGAAGCCATCAAGGGCCTTGGCTCATTCAAATCCTAGAATGGCATTACTGGCTCTAAATAGGTCACTTAGCACAAAATGCTTGAGATTTTCCTCATTCACAAAGACATGCAACTCCTTTTAAAGATTTCAGTTCAAAGCAACTCTGTGTAAAACCTACCCCCGTTTTCTCTTGGATACAATATACTCATTCACTAAACAAGTGCCCAGAGAGAAAAAGTGCATTAATAGTTAATTTTTTAAATCAAGAGTTTTAGAGACAGAAGGACTGTTAGAGGATCATCTAGACCACACTTCTTAACCTTTTTCACAACATAGTGCACATGGAAAATTATGACTGTCTGGCACTGGGATAAAAAGATGAGACTGGGATAAAAAGATGAGACTGCTAGGGACTAACAGTGATTGGCAAAGAGTTCATGCTGCTCCAGGCAACACTTGGGGATCACAGAGATCAAGATGTCATACAACCTCTGTAACCCATACTGCTTGAGAAGGTATACTAGATAAACCAATACATCATAGAGATGAGGAAAAAACCAAGCCCTAAAGGGTGGCTTAACACCAGAGAGGTTAACAAAATCACTTAGTGGGAAAGTGAGTATTGGGTTTTCACAGGCCTCATATGAACAATGATTCTAATGTGTGCTATTCAGAATTCATCAATTCTGAGCATTGATGGCGTCATTTCGAGTGGTACACCAATTCACTGAGTTACCCAGCATTAGCAATAGAAAAGACAATGAAAAGACAATGATCTCTCCCACAAATATCTGTACCATTTTCCAACTGTATTTAAATGCTACTTGAAAAAATAAAAGAGAAATTCATTCATAATTCTCTAAATTCATTGAAAAATTGCTAGATGAAATACTAGAAACAATTTTTAAATGAAGGGAAGAGGCTTCCAGGAAAGCAGGAGTATGAATATAGGGAAAGAAGTGAGAACTGAAGCAGTTGGGTGCCCTGGGAGAACCTTTATACCCAGGCTGCCCAGAACTGTACATCTTCCCAGAGCAGAGAGCTCCATCTAGCATAAAAGACATGATCAGTAAAAGCCATTCACAAGGAAAAGAGTTCACTAGAAACAAGTGAATAAATAACCCTTCACAGAGGTAAGCAGGAAAGAAAACTGTCTAGAAGAGAAGGGGAGAAAAGCTCTCCTGAGAATTTATAGCCACTGGAAGGTTCAGACATGGATTTAGGATCAAAATTTATACTGTTTACGTGGTAAGGAATATCGTACACTAAAATTCTTCATTTCTGGACTCATTTAAACTGGACTCATGTCTGTAATGTCCTCATACCCCTGGCAGAAAGAAACACAAATCCTCCCTTGAGGAATGAATTTTAAAAGTTCAAAAGATTGTGTTTTATTTTGAATACAAGTTCACAATAAAAGAAAAATCACAAAACACATGAGAAACTAGGCCACCATAATCAAGTGTCACCTAGATTATAAACAACAGGAACTTGGATATTGGAAATGTACAAATACAAGGAATATATTAGAAAATAAATTAAATACATTTATATGTTTAGAGAAGTTTTAAAATGCGGGGGGAGGGAAGTAAAACTATGACTAATCAGCAAGAGATTAGGCAGAATTGGAGAAAGAGATCTCCTAGAAATAAAAAGTATGATAATTAAAAGTAAGTATTCAATGTAAGAGTTAAATAGCAGATAGTTACAATGGAGGAGAAAATTAATAAAATGGAAGATTTTTACTTAAAAGGAGAAATTACACAGAATAAAGCAATCAATATAAAAAGATAAAAATTTTTTAAAAAAGAATTGAAGACACAAGGAGAACAGAGAAAGTCCAAAATATATCTAGTCAGAATTTTAGAACAATCAGGAAAATTTAACCAAAAGAAAGTAATGTAGCCGTAATAAGTATCAAAGTAGTCTTTTAAGAAAAAATACCACTAATAAAGAAGGGAACTGTATAAAAATAACAGTATATAATCAAAAGGATACCACATTTGTAAATGTATACTGTTTAATATCATAGCCTCAAAATAAATAACATAAGATAACTACAAGGAGAAATTGACAAGTTCATCAACATTGTGGGAAATTTCTACCTCATATCTCTTGGTCATTAATACTTAAAGTAGATAAGACAACCAATAAGGTTGTAACCAGTAGATAAATAAGTCCTGTAGATTTAAAGCACAGTATACTGAATACAGACAACAATACTGTATTATAATCACCAAACTTGCTAAGAGAGTAGATCTTAATTATTCCCACCGCAAAAAAAGAAGTGATAATATGTGATATGATAAAGACTAAAATGGCAATCAAATTACAATACATAAATGTATCAAATCAACATGTTTCAACCTTCAATCTACACAATGCTATATATCAAATGTATTTCAATAAAAAATAAAATAAAATGGAGGAAATTTTTTAAAAAAAAAGAAAAACCAGTAAGAATGTAGATAATTTCAACAATACAATTAACAAGTTTGATTTCACTGATGTATATAGAAGCCTGCCTTCAGTAATTGGAAAATATATATTATTTTCAGGCACACACAGAACATTTACAAAAATTGACTGTGTGTCACATTTCCTAAAGAATTGGTATCATACAGAACAGATTTTCTGATAATAATGTAATTACATTAGAAATTATGGCAGGGATTCTGATTTTCCTATTTGTCCTGGACATGAGAGTTAGACGTCATTTCCAGCCCCTGGTAAATTTAGGAGGCTTAGCTCTGTCTTATGGAATGTGAGCAAAAGTGTTGCATGTACTGTCAGGCCTGAATACAGAATATCCTGTGCAATCTTCCACGCTCTTGCTTCCTCTTCTTCAAAAACATAAGGAGCAGTGTGTTGAGAATTTTGGCAGCCTAAAAGGGAAGAAGCTTATTCTCTGTGTCATATACAGAAACATTCAGGTTGGACTTCAAATGAACAAGAAATAAACTTGTAGTGTGTTAAGTAAGCCCTTTGAGATTTGGAATTGTTTTGCTGCCGCTGATAGTTTATTATGAGAACACAGAAATGAAAAATAAAATATGAGCTAAAAATAATCCTCTCTGTTTGCAAATTTTTAAAAACAATTCTGGTAACTCAAGAGTTAAAGAGGAGAGTATAAAAATTTTTTTTAGATACTGGAATTAAATAACAAATAAACCCCCACAAAAAGTTGGGGAGCAAAATAATATAGAAAATAAGGAAATAGAGACAAACATATAATAGAAGAGCAACAAAATGAAATGTTGGTCTTTGAAAAGACTAATAAAATTAACAAACCTCTGGAAAGGTTGATCCAGGGCAAAAGAGGTAAGGTAAAAATTAACAGTATTAGGAATGAAAAAAGGGAACACTGCAGATATAGCAGAGATTTTTAAAATAAGAGAATATTTTAAAAACTAAAAGATAAGAGACATTGACTGCTTTTGTTCTGGACTAACTTGTCTGGGATGTTTGTATAATGAACAGTGTTGGAAGGTATAGTGTCTCCCTCTGGAGCAAACAGCCTTCATACTTACTGCCCAGTATAAAAGATTCAGGTTCCCTAAGCTTAGGGTTCCTTTTCTATAATGCACCCAATGCATATGCAGGCATCCATCTGAGCCCATCCACATTACCCCATGGGACTTGGAGACAAGGAGAACAGATGTGAATATGAAGCTCATGCTGCTTGCTGTGCCTTAAGTAAAGTCTTTTATCTCTGACTCAGGAGTTCATGTCTTCTGCTGGCATTCATGAAACTGTGGTAAGCTAACTTGTTGGCTTGTAAGTATGGTAAAATCTCAGAACTCACACAGTTCTTGACATTGACAAAATGATTTTAATATGTATGTGGAAGATCCAAGACAAGTTAAGATCTTCTTAAAGAAGAAAAACAGAGAGGGTACTGCTTGCCCTGCCAGATATAGATTCATTAGAAAGTCATAAAATTTAAGAGTGTGATATTGGGATGGAAACAGACTAACAGACCAGTGGAACATGACAGATGTCATAGAAACAGATAACCATATATAGAAACTTAATACTGATCCAATGATAATCCACTTGTGGGATATAGAAATCCCACACTCAGAGATCCCTTAACAAAGAAGGTAGAAAAGGGTCTTTCTAGTCCTTGCTTGGCTCAGTTCATCAGTCATTTAATGAGTCCCTGTATAAAAGGATGAAAAATTTAAAAAGAAAAACATCTAACACTAAGGTATAGAAATGACTGGGACCTCCCTGGTGGTGCAGTGATTAAGACTCCACACTCCCAATGCAGGGGGCCCGGGTTCAATTCCTGGTCAGGGAACTAGATCCCACACGCATGCCACAACTAAGAATTCACATGCCACAACTAAGGAGCCCGCACTGCCACAACTAAGGAGCCCACATGCCACAACTAAAGAGCCCACCTGCCACAAGTAAGACCCAGCACAACCAAAAAAAAAAAACCTTAACATTTCAGCCAAAAAAAGGAAAAATAGGGAAGAAGAAAGTATTCTAGAGAGCAAACAATGAAAGTACAAATGCAGTACCTTCTAGATAAAAGGGAGTTTTGTGTATATGTATAGACTCATAGATTTCTTTTGTAAAAGTACCAGATGCAATAGTTCCATCATAAACATTCTCCTCTGTGCTGATGGTATGGTTTGATAAAAAACCAGGGACAGCCTCTGATCTTTGCTACTTACAGTCAGAATGAATTGCTGTATATTAGGCAAAACTGAAATTATCATTTTGAAACAAGGTATTTTCCAAGTCAAATAGCAAACATTAGATGAATTTATTCGGTCTCCTAGAGGTACATTTACAATCAAGTTATTTGGATGCTCTTAGAAATAAAAAGTGGTCATAAAACTGGGATATTCTAGAGGAAAGAAAGGACTTCCTTTACTTGACCCATAAATAATCTAAAAATTCTCTTTATCTACGTGGTTTCCTCCAATTTTTATGGAAGCTGTTCCAAAATCCTTCTCTTTGTTCCCCTCCATGCACCCTATTGCCAAAACCTAAGCTCATGATCATTACTTGATCATACTCCTTCCTTCTTATTATCACTACCCAATTCCTTCCTTTCTAATCTGGCCTTTCAGAAGAAAAGCATTCTTGAGCCACTCCTCCCCTTTTTAATGTAAATGAAGGAGGCCCACCCAGCTTCTTTCAAATTTGAGCCCTCTGAGGCCTAACGCTCAAAATATTCTTTAGGAATTGGCATCCAAAGGGAAAGTTGTGAATACTTATGTTAAAATTTGTTCTTTTTATGCAAGTCACATTGTACACAACTTTCTCCTTAATTGGACTACAAATTCCTCAAAACCAGGAACCATATTTTAATCATTTTTATAAATGTCTGCCATAGGTATGACCTAAAGAAGCACTCAGTATGACTCTTGAGCCCCACAGCATGTACTTTCTACTGTACCATCTGTGGGTGTTTCAGCATTTCATTTAGGAGCCTAGAGGGGATTTTGAGGGAAGAGGGTCCCGGAGACTATAATATGAAACAACATTCACGTAGCAAGCAGACCATTTTTGCTTAGACTGTATGTTTATGTCATTCATCCATTTATTAAAGTATATTTATTAAGTGCCAACAATGTGTCAGATACTATTCTCGATGCTAGGGATACAGCAGAGAACAAACTAGACAATAATTCACGCCTTCATGGGGTTTGCGTAAATATGAAGACAGTGGTTAGTATAATGGAGAAAAATAAATCTGGGAGGATAGGGAATTCTAGAGGAAGGAGGTGGTGTATTTTTTAACAGGGTAGACAAGGGATGCTTCACGGAGAAGGTGGCATTGAGTAAAGGACCAATGTGGTTTGGGAGAGAGCCACACAGATATCTGTATAACAGAGAAGAGCCCATTTTGACTCCATGTTGGATCTGTTTCTTTGACTTTAGCCTTTGCTTTTTGTTACTTTTGTTATTATAATCATACATAATGGCCTGCCTCAGGGAACCCTACCAACCTGTGAATGTAAGAAAGAAGAAATTGACATCCTCTCCCCGAGGCTGGCCATTTCAGGAAATGTTTTGCAAGACTGATGGCACTTTTTACTTTACTTCCTCCCTGCCTCTCCCGCTCTATGCTGCCTTTTTACTTTACTTCCCTCTCTGATTCTATAGAAGAAACTGGGGACTTCCCTAGTGGCACAGTGGTTAAGAATCCCCCTGCCAACGCAGGGAACGTGGGTTAGATCCCTGGTCCGGGAAGACCCCACATGCGGCGCAGCAACTGGGCCCATGCACTACAACTACTGAGCCCACGTGCCACAACTACTGAAGCCTGTGCGCCCAGATCCTATGCTCCGCAACAACAGAAGCCACCGCAATGAGACGCCCACGCACCGCAACGAAGAGTAGCCCCACCCCCCGCCATTCACTGCAACTAGAGAAAGCCCGCGTACAACAGCAAGACCCAAAGCAGCCAAAAAATAAAAACTTCAAAACAATTTTTAAAAAATAGGATAAAAAATAAAAGAAACTGGCATCCAGACCCCTATAAGATGGTTTTGGGGGACCCTAGTCCGCCATCTTCTTGGTCTGCCAGCTTTCCGAGTAAAGTCGTGTTCCTTGCCTCAACACCTCGTCTTCCAATTTATTGGCCTGTCGTGCAGCGAGCAGAGTGAGCTTGGACTCGGTAACATCTGGAGCAGCTTGGGATGTTTGAGAAAAGCAAAGAAGACTGGGGGTCTAGAGCAGCAAAAGTAGGAGAGAGCATAGGAGGAGTGGTCAGTGAGTTATCAGATAATATGATTGTGGAAGATACATTTAGGCCATGTTTGGGACTGGATTTTACTCAAAATGGAGCATTTTGAGCAGAGGAGTAAAATTTTATTTTACTTTTTAAAAAAGTTCTAGCTACTTTTCGAAAACAGACCTAAGTGAGGTACATGTGGAAATATTACTGAACCAGGTCCGTCTCCCTGATGGGCAGTAAGCCAAATGCCGAGATGCGGAGGTTTGCAACAAAGAAAGAGTATATTCATAACGGCAGCCAAGCGAGGAGACAGAGACAGGAGGACAAGTTTCAGATCTGCCTCCTTGAAGGCAAGGGTAGTGGAATATTTATGGGAGGGGAAGGGTGGTCTTAGGCCAGGGGAAAGGTGATTAGAGGCAGGGGAAAAGGTGAGGTAATCAGTGTTTTGTGCAGATGTATTCAGGTTACATTCTTCTGCATAGAAATGGAGGTGCCTTAGTATGATCTAAGTTTTCTAGCCCTCTGACATCAAAACGCCATTCGTCAGACACCTGAGCAGGCCCAGTTTTAAGGTTGGTGGTCTAATCAGTCTTAGCCAGCTCTCACCAGACAAGAGCTAACTCCAAGTTTCTGAATACAACTGGGCTATGTGAAGCTGGGAAGATATGCAACTAAAGAGGAGAAAAAAAGAAAGAAAGAAAGAAAGAAAACAATGACTAAAACGAGCTTAATCAGTGAAGGCAGTTTACAAGCAGAGGGGTTTTAACAAGCTGTTCCCCTATCTGTTGCTCTGCAAGACAAGCTCAAGAATTCCTGTTAGTCATCAGCTTCTGTTAACTCTATGGGGCACAGTTTCAGGAATAGAAGATTGGCTTTGAGGTTACTGCAATAATCTAGGCAAAAGAAACAGATCAGAGTGGTTAACAGTGGAGGTGGTGAGAAGGGGTCAGTTTCTGGACTTATTTTGAAGCCTTCAAAATCTAGGATATACCCAGGATTTGCTGACCAGATTTGATAAGGAGTATGAGAGAAAAAGGAATGAACAAGAGATGAGTGAGTATAGGCAGAAAAGAGAAGAGGTTCAAAGACTAGGCCCTAAGCATTTCAGCATTAAGAGTTTGGGTTGCTGAATAGGAACCAGCAAAGAGGATCTCATCCAGTCTCAAGGCTTTAAATATCATATAAGCACTGACAATTCTCAAATTTATATTTCTACCCCAGACTTCTTCCCTGAAATTCTAGCTCATATATCCCAATCTTCACATCTTCACTTGGATGTCTAATAGACATCTCAAAATTAACATTTCCAAATATGAGCTTTTGACATTCTCCCTAAAATCCAATCCTCTCAGTCTCAGAGGGTGGAAACTCTATTCTTCCCATTGCTCAGCTCCCCGAACTTGGAGTCATTTCTCCGTCCCGTATCTTATAACCAATTCTTCTGCAAATTCTATTGGTTCTACTTTCAAAATATATCCAGAATCTGACCACTCCTCACCACCTACACTGCTCCCCACCCTGGACCAAGCCACCACCATCTCTTGCCTAGATTATCACAACAGCCTTTCTAAGTGGTCTGTCCTTGCTCCACTGTGCTCTGTTCTCCACAGAGCAACCAGAGTTGTCCTATTAGAACTGCAGTCATATCATGTCATTTCTCTGGATAAGACCCTCTAACAGCTTCCCATCCTAGAGTACAACTAAAGTCCTTATGATGGCTGATGAGGCCTACATTATCTCTGACCAATCTCCTAACTTCTCTCTCCCTTACTTTGTCCTAGTCACACTAGCCTCTTCACTTTTCTCCAATATACCAGACATGTTACCACCTCAGGGCCTTTGTACTTGCTCCTTCTTGCTGGGATAGTCTTCTCCTAATATATACTTCTGGCTTCCTCCTGCATCTCCTTCAGATCTTTAGTTGAATGTCACCTTTTCAATGAGGTCTTCCTCAGTCATTCTATCTAAAATCACAATCCCTACTCCCAGCAATGCTGTCTGCTTTCCCTGCTTTATTGTTTTTCTTAGTACTTATCATTATCTAACATACAGTATTTTTACTTGTTTATCTTGCCCTATGCCTATTTCTCCTACTAGAATGTAAGCTCCATGAAGGGGAGATTTTAAAAATTTTTATTTACTACCCAGTGCCTAGAATAGTAACTAATATGATAGGTGCTCAATAAATATTTGTTGAGTGAATAAACTAGGAGGGAAGAGAGGAGGAAAACTAAGATTATATGGTTTTCTAGAATCAGGAATCAAATTTCTTCAAGAAAAAAGGTAATAATGATGCATTTTTGACTTAAGATGTGTTTATTTGAGATGTGTTGAAGTCATGCATGCCATTTTGGCATCAAGAGCTTTGATACAAAATAAGGGAGCTAAAGGTCCCCTAACCAACATCACTTCTTGACCCACCACTGCATATCATGGAATCAGGAGGTAAGAATGGAGAATGGATGGTTAAGCTAATGGTGGTGAAGGCCTTGTTAGAACAAAGCCTTGTTAGAACAAAGAGATTGAATATAATAATAGATGTATTGTACATATAAACATAATACAACATAAGCCCAGAATAGCAAGTAGCCCAAGAGCAAACACAAACTCTACTTGGGAAGGTCAGAGAAGGTTTCAAGGAAGTAGATATATTTGTAGAAGGGACTGTAGAAAAATCAGTGGAGACTCACCAAGTAAGAGAACTCATCAAGTAGAGGGAAAAACTATTGTTTGTAAAACTTCTAAGTTCCAAACAATGAACATGGGTGGAGGCCTAAGAGCCTACCAACCTCAAGCCCAAACATAGTTTTAATATAATCTTATCAGTCATATAGAAATGAAAATAGGAGAGAACAGCAAGACTGGGACTGCAGCTGCTTACAACTTTTGTTGCTTGCTTGGAATAGACAGCAAAGAATGAAACAATACCTAGTTGTATATCCTCTGAACACATTTTGACAACAGTCACCACCCAACCTAACCAGATCTGTGCCTTGGGAACCAACAATCAGATTATTACCTCCTCTCTTTCTTTGGGTAAGAGGGGTGTGGTAGAGGTAGACTTCCATCCCCCCAGCCTAAAAATGACTTAAGAGCTTGATTAGATTGTAAGAGGGAAAAGGTAGAAAGAGGATTCTAGGATGATTCCTGGCTTGGTCTACTGGGCAGGTAGTGATAAGTATACTGTTTGAGATTGGGAATTCTAGATGAGGAGCTCATATAAGAGGATGATAAGCCCAGTTTGGGGCATGTTAATGTTGAGATGTTTGTGGGACACTAAAATGAGTTTTCTAGTTGCAATTTGGAATACAGTTAAGAAGGCCAGGAGATAGATTAGGATCTGCCATCAAGGAGGTCACTTGTGTCAAAAGTAATTTCAATGAACTGACGGGGCACAGCCTAAGACTAATGAAATTGGGAAGTTGGCATGTCTGGACCTGTTCAGCACCTGGGCCCTGGTAAATTTACCCTGATGATGGCATGCTGGAAGGCCTTCTGATGGCACCACTTGTCCCAGATGCCAAACCTCCATGCACATTTCCTTTTCAACCTTGCATGGCACATACTTCTTCCCTCCTACCAGGATTTCTCTCCAATGATCAACCATCATAGACTTACATCTCTCCTGAAGTGAACCACCCCAAATCGCAAATTATCAGTTTTTATTGTTTTACACAGCAATATTTGTTTCGCTTTTATCTCCAAACTGTCAAAGTTTCCTCTTTCTAAACACACAAGCACGCACACATGCAAATTGCTTTCCTATTAGCTACTGAACTCTCTCTCCCCTTTAGTTCACAACCAGTTCTTTTAAATAAATGGTTTCCATTTGCAGCTGACACTTCCCATCCACTCATTCTTGCCTTAAATCCTTTCTATTTGGGTTCTGTTACTACCACATTAAAAAGTGTCTCTAAATTCTGCCAGTGACCTACTTCTTGCTAAATCCAGTGACCTTTTCTCATATGTCATCCTCTATAATCTCTGTGGAAAATTTGATGGTGCCTTAAAATTCTCTTTTCTCTTTTTTTTTTTTTTTTTTTTTTTGCGGTACGTGGGCCCTGCACTGCTGTGGCCTCTCCTGTTGCGGAGCACAGGCTCCGGACGCGCAGGCCCAGCTGCTCCACGGCATGTGGGATCTTCCCGGACCGGGGCATGAACCCGTGTCCCCTGCATCGCCAGGCGGACTCTCAACCACTGCGCCACCAGGGAAGCCCTCTCTTTTCTCTTGAACTTTGCTCTCCTGTTTTTTTCTTTTCCCAATTTCTTTAACTTTTTCTGATTCATCCTTTCAATAAACATTTACTAGGCACTGAATTTTTTACTCTTAAAATGTGTCACAATTTATGAGATAAAGTAGTAGGTGGATTTGGGTTCAGGTAAACTACATGGGAAACCAGTAGATTAGTGGATGTTTGCATGGGAGCATAGAATCAGAATAAGGAGAGTTATTCATACAACTCAGATTTTGTTAATGACATTAGGTTCTGATGCACTGATAAATCACTCACACATATATACTTAACAAGTATACCAGACCCTTCACTGTTCATTTCTGACTGTTTTCTTAGCAATTCCTCTTTTGATCTACACATGCTTTATTTATATTAATCCCACAGCTCAATTCATATTCATATCTTTCTCAGTTAAGGAACTATTCTTTTTATGTGTGGCCTTCAACATGTGACTTACCCTCTCTGTGCCTTGTCTGCAAACAGGGGTTAAGCCATTATTATTATTTTTAATTTTATTTTTAAATTTATTTATTTATTTATTTTTGGCTGTGTTGGATCTTCGTTGCTGTGCGAGGGCTTTCTCTAGTTGCGGCGTGCAGGGGCTACTCTTTTGTTGCAGTGCCCAGGCTTTTCATTGCGTGGCTTCTCTTATTGCGGAGCTCGGGCTCTAGGCGCATGGGCTTCAGTAGTTGTGGCACGCAGGCTCAGTAGTTGTGGCGCACGGGCCCAGTTGCTCTGCGGCATGTGGGATCTTCCCAGACCAGGGCTCAAACCCGTCTCCCCTGCATTGGCAGGCGGATCCTTCACCACTGTGGCCACCAGGGAAGCCCAGCCATTATTTTTTAAGGTGACTTAACATATTTTGAATGTCATCCTTTCTCATGTTTATGCTAAAGTTAAACATTCTGGTGATAATAATAATGGCTAACATTTATTACACACTTAATATGAGCCAGGCATTGAGATAAGTACTATGCCATGCAACAGCCTTATGATGTTGATATTATGATTGTCCTTATTTTATAACCATGCTGCTGGGACTCTAGCATGTGATACACGGCTGTGAAGTCCAGATTCTGTCACTAAATTCCTTGACTATACATTCTTCTAAAAAACTTCATGTTTTCTTTAATTAACTTTTGTTTAATTAGGTCATGCTAAATTTATATATAAAAGCAGGGGACTTCTTGCATGTGAGAAAACTGTGAAAGAAAATGCTCCTGTAAACAACAGGAAAAATACAGGTTGGCTAGAATTGTGAAAGAAAATGTGACAAAGTTCTGGATAAATGCTGGGATTATACAAGCAAAAGAAAAAAAATGATTTGCAGGTTTTCTTTGGCAATTTCTTTCTTAATATTCCTGTATATGAAACTTTCTTTCCAGGTTCCCAACCTTATTACGTTAGCATCTGTCCTTGACAAGCTGGTCATCGGGCTCTGTTTACTTCTCCTTTTCTCCCCAGTTTACCTTAAGGCTTAATTTAAGAGCCTAGAAGGAAATGCTTAAGTAAAAGACATAAATTTGCAGAGGAAGACAAGTAAAACACTGGGCTTGCCTATAAATGGATTATTTTGATGAAGATGGATTTGATCCTTATTTTTGGCAGTGAAGGTGGTAAGTGTGTTTGTGTGTGTGGTACACGGGCCAGGAAAGGAAGGAGAGGTCTGTACAGCAACTGGCACGTTTTCATTGTTTATGTTCAGCATTTTAATAATGTTAGTATTTGCACAGCTGAAGGAAAGGAAAGCACCCTGAGGATAGACACCATGAGGAGCTCTAGAAGTTTGCAAACCAGAAAAACATGAGTTGGGAAAGAGCTATAAATGTTAATAAGTAAAAAACACCTCAGCCAAGATAAACCTAGTGTTGGGATGCTAAATTCCAAAGGGAATCAAAAAGGAGCACATTGAAATACTTAATCTGACAATTCTTAACTCTGTTTTTATCATGAAGGTATCACTACAGAGATATTCAGAGATCAGGAAGTTGGAGATTTCTGCACAGTATAGTGAAAACACAAAAGCCTTTAAATGAGAACTTTTATTTATTTATTTTTAATAAATGTATTTATTTATTTATTTATTTATGGCTGCTTTGGGTCTTCGTTGCTGTGCGCGTGGGCTTTCTCTAGTTGTGGTGAGTGGGGGCTACTCTTTGTTTCGGTGCACCGGCTTCTCATTGCAGTGGCTTCTCTTGTTGCGGAGCACAGGCTCTAGGCACGCAGGCTTCAGTAGTTGTGGCACATAGGCTCAGTAGTTGTGGCTCGCGAGCTCTAGAGCGCAGGCTCAGTAGTTGTGGCGCATGGGCTTAATTGCACTGCGTCATGCAGGATCTTCCCGGATCAGGGCTTGAACCCGTGTCCCCTGCATTGGTGGGTGGATTCTTAACCACTGCGTTATCAGGGAAGTCCGAGAAACAACTTTTAATTTCATCTCTATAATTTACAAGTATGATGCATGGGGGATTTTACTTAATCTCTCAGAACCTCAATTTCCTCATCTGCAAAACAAAGGAACTGCCTAGCAAACAGTAAATAAATAGTGGCTGTAATAGTTCTGCTTACTATTAGTTGGTACCCTTAGGTCTCTGTCTTGTACTATCTCACTTTGGCCAGTAGGATAATCACCACAGCTCTGCTTATAACTATTCTGCCTTTGCTATGGGATGGTAAGGAGATCAACTGTAAGCTGGACCTTATTCAATACAGGAAAATAGAAACCATGGAAGGCATGGCAATTAGCTATTAAGGAGGATGCAAAGGCTTTTTGCACAAACCAAAGCCCATGCTTCCATAGACAGCCTCATCAGCTGTGAGTTTATACACCTTTTTTTTTTTTTTTTTTTTGCGGTACGCGGGCCTCTCACTCCTGTAGCCTCTCCCTTTGCGGAGCACAGGCTCTGGACGCGCAGGCTCAGCGGCCATGGCTCACGGGCCCAGCCGCTCCGCGGCATGTGGGATCCTCCCAGACCGGGGCACGAACCCGTGTCCCCTGCATCGGCAGGCGGACTCTCAACCACTTCGCCACCAGGGAAGCCCTACACCTTTTTTTATCCTTTCAAGCACATTCTTTCCTCCCAGGGTTACCACCATATCTAAGGCCCTGAAGGCTGGTAAAGAACTGATAATCCTCTCAGATATATCATTCAGCACTAGCCTGGGAGCTGCCCTGTTTGGATTCTGCATGCAATAATCCAGAACTGAGCCTCAGTAATGGTAATGTACTGTCTGTCCACCTAGCAGATGGTCAGTCCCTACATCCTGGGCCCCCAGGATCCTGCCCTAATCTCCAACTGCCCACAGTCACCTAACATAGACTCAAAATGGGACAAGGAGAAACACAGGATTAAAAAACAAGTGCTCAGTCAGAGGAAGGTCAATGTAGACATTGTTTACCACTTGGCTAAAGGGCTCATGTTTACCACTGGCTGAATAAAGTTGCCTTTCATGGGTCCTAATGGTGTGGATTTTTGTTAGGTGGTTTATTGGAAGTAAAATTCACCTTATTTATTCTTTTTTCCTCTTTTAGCAAGTGGTAAAAGTTGGAAATGCAACTGCGGCAGGCCCAGAAATGGAAATGATTTGGTTATAGGGGTGTTGAAAAGCTCTGCCAAAAACTTCATCGTCACTAGCCTCCTAAGGCACCAGGTTCCACCATTAGAATCCCATTATTCTGCCTACAGTAAAAGGTCCTGTCATTATCTTTAGCACCAATTAGTTTAAAATACTTAGGGCCTTGGAGGGAAAATAAAGTCCTACTCTGTTTCATTTGGGGTTAGGGAGACACTTCAAGGACAGGAATGATTAGTAGGACCAGTGTAGGTACTGAGACCCTGGGGGTAGAAGAGATTCTTCTCTAGTGTACAGGATGTGTGGGTGTGGGGAGGACACAGGGAGGAGGGCAGTCCTGGGTCTTAGAGGTGCGAGGGTGGGGGCTACAGCCAAAGAAAGACTGCAACATGACAAACTGGAGGGGAGTTTAATCTGGAGCCAGACCTCTGTGTAGATGAAACAGAAATATATTAACTACGACTTGATTTAAAATTGAAAGGCACTGACTTTCAGAATGGACCATCTGAAAATGCTGTATAATAACCATTAAAGTTCTTTTTAAAATTTAGCTGTTGGGACTTCCCTGGTGGCGTAGTGGTTAAGAATCCGCCTGCCAATGCAGGGGACACAGGTTCGAGCCCTGGTCGGGGAAGATCCCACATGCTGCGGAGCAACTAAGCTCGTGAGTCACAACTACTGAGCCTGTGCGCCACAACTACTGAAGCCTGCATGCCTAGAGCCTGTGCTCCGCAACAAGAGAAGCCACTGCAATGAGAAGCCCGCGCACCACAACGAAGAGTAGCCCCCGCTTGCAGCAACTAGAGAAAGCCTGCGTGCAGCAACGAAGACCCAACACAGCCAAAAATAAATAAATAAATGTTAAAAAAAAATTTAGCTGTTGTGTCATGAAGCAAATGGATAGTATACATTGTTTTAAAGTATAATACCAGTGACTAATTCTTTCTTCTTTTGAGAATAATAACTCAAAAACCAGAAAGCTATCAGAGATATGTATAAATGAGCTTAAAATATAAGGCAAAACAATTTTTGGTATAATTCAGAAATAAACAAAAACAAGTAAGTTATTATAGTCTTCAAAACTTTAAAAATCTTTTAAAATAATCTTTCATTTTGGAAACCAAAATCAACATAACAATTATTATCTTTTGAGGACACCATTTCAACCTATAGAACTGTATATAACACAAAATTGGAAACATAAAGGTGATCAAATAGGAAAATGGTCTTTCTGAATATATTTTAATTTTTTACTGAATAATGCAGCTGATTATTCTAAGGTTCTAAATTCTTCCATATTGCAGGAATAAAATAGTAAAAGGAAAAACGAACACTTACTAAACTTTTATTAAGTAACAAGAATTTCTAAAACTGTTACATGTAAAATGTCCATGGTTCTATGTGGTAGATACTGTAACCTCCATTTTACAGACAAAAAAACTAAGAGTTTGAGAGACTTTACTAATAGCACACCACTGTAAATGCTTAAGCCAGGAATATAAAAGCAATTTAGAGATCTTGAGAGGGAACTTAAATTAGTTGGCTCGGCTAAATGTTTCTCACTGGTACCTAATTAATAACTTCAATGCAAACTTTTACTCAGAAGCAGATGCAACAGGTTAGCTTACACCTACCATTTACTACCTTGAACTGTCAATCCTATGATCAGGCACTTATTTTGGTCGCATATAAAACAACTTCTCCCTTAAGTAGCCACCATCATCTTATACTCAATTGACTGTTTATTACAATTCTATTTCCCCCCATGTGTTTGAAATAACAGGAAAATAATTCCAAACTCACGCATTCCACAATCTCCAACCCACTCATTTATTCATTCATTTAATGAATATTGAATGTCGGCCAATATACTAGACACAATTCTTGCTGCTGAAGATATAAAGCCTAAGTCTTTATGAAGTTCATATTTTAATAGGAAAAAGAGATACCAGATAGATGATAGAGATAGACTGATAGATGGATGACAGCTAGCTAGCTAGCTAGCTAGACAAATAGATACAGATATAGGTATAGATAAAATAGTGTTATGTCCTTGTGGCAAAAACTGAGAGTTGTCACCCAGTAATCATTATCTTCTTTGTCAGTAAATTAACCTCTGAATTTAACTGGGCGTGGCCACCCAGAATAAAATCTACATTTCCCAACCTCTCTTGAGCTGTGTTTGGCTACGCGGCTAAATTCTGCCAAAGGGATGTAAACAAAAGAGATCTGAGCAATATCAGGACATGTTTGAAGGAGACCTTCATTACTTTTTCTTTCTCTTTTTCCTGCTGCCTTTCTCATTATTTTTTCTTTTTCCTGCTGACTGAAATAAGAGCATGCTGACTAGAGCTGAAGCAGTCATTTAAGCCCAAGGGTCTGCACTTTAGGGACAATGGAGCAAAATGCTAGAGGTGACTGCGCCCCTGATAATTACGTCAATCACACGAACCCTAGATTACTTACCTCTGGACAAAGTTTATGTGTGAGAAAAACAAACTTCCATCTTTTTGAAATTTCTGTTTTTAGGGTTTTCTGTCACTCCCATTCAACTTTAATCTTAACTAATACAAAAATATTTTAAAAATAAAGCAGAGTAAGGGACTAGAGTGTAGCACCATGTGATATTTTAGACAGGGTGACTGGGGAAGGACTTTATGAGGAATCAATAGTTGGGGGGAGTCCTGAATGCATGCATGAGTAAGGCAAGTGGTAGGAGGAGAGCATGTTCCAGGAAGTGGGAAATAGTAAGAGACAAAGCCTGGATATGGGAGGGAACATGCTTCTGTGTTCAAAGACCAGCAAGGAGGCCAACATGGCCTACCTTCCCGACCTCTTATCCTGATTCCCAAACAGAAATCCTTGACTCCAGACCTTGCAGAGATCAGTCAACCCTGCAGGCACTGTTCTCTACAGGGTCTCTTCAGAAAGACTCATGACCCAGCTATGAGTCTAAGCTTTTACTCAGATAGCTTCAAGGCTCAACCTCTAAGGCCCATTACAAAATGCTCCCCCACTTCGCCATTCAAATATAACCCATTTTTCTGAACTTACTATAGGTTCTCACTCTTGCTTAAGGGACGGCACTATTGATCTGCCCCATATTGCTTTCTTTCTTCTTGAAACTCCTTAGATATGATGGTCAATACTTTCATGTTAGTTGTTACTAATCTATCATTCTGTTCTAATTCACGTATTCAGTATGTATCTTTTGCCACCTCAATTAAGATGTAATGTAAGGGCTACATCTTAAAAAGTTTTAAAAAACTTCTTTGGCTAGTATCTCTTCAAACAGAAGGTACTCCATAAAAACCTTCTGTATGTTCATTCAAACATCTCACAAACTAGAAACACAATGGAGAGAACCTAATCTTTCTTGGTTCCTCCCTTTTGCCAGGAAGATATGAGTAGCTGAAGTATTTGGTGCTATATATAGTCAGTTGATGTCAGCTGGATGCCAGTCTCTTCAGAAAGGCTCAGTCCCCAGTTTGAGTCAGAGCTAGGGACCATGCTATCCCAGGCTCAAGGATAAAAACCATCGGGCCCAAGTGCCATCCATATTCCATCTCCAGTCTTTCCTCCACAAATCAGGATTCATCCTTCTTGAAAAGCACGGTCTAAGAGCAAGGTAAGTATATTGTTTCCTACAATGTTCTATTAGTCAGTTGTCCAAGGAAGTTCAGAGTTGTGACTCATTAATGGGCTTTCTTTGCTTTAAAGGACAGCTGTTGATGCCAATACTAAAATACTACCACCAAAGAGTTCTGGTTTAATCTGGCATCCTTTCTTCATTCTTACAATTTGCTGGAATTGATGTACTGTGATGTTGGTACAAATGAAGGCCAGTAAGGAAACAATGACAGATTAAAATAAACTGTGGAAAAGAGAGAGGAAGGGGAAAGGAGGCCAGCTCTTTCATTGTTTCTCATTGCCCAATAATCATTGTACTAGTATATAGATAAGACTGGACCAGAAACTCTGAGAAACAGCCTCTGTTCACTGTGACATTGCCTGTCAATGAATAGCATGCTCTGTCACCAGACAAGGAATGGTATTAAAGTCTTTCAGTGGAAAGCAATAATAAACTCTTAATAAAGAACAAAGATGCTGTCTTTCAAAAGGATGATTATAAAACACTCCAAATGAGTTCTTGACATTGCCTCAATAATGTTCCTTTATTTTTCACAGGGAGGGAACAAAAAAATCATGCTGTCACATAATACCATGGTGAAGCAGAGGAAACAGCAAGCATCAGCCATCATGAAGGAAATCCATGGAAATGGTATCAGTGAAAACCCTTCACAGCAATAATATAGCTCAGCATTAATGTAGACCCTTCCTGATGTTATTTAATATTCTATAGTTTACTTCCTTTAAATTCTTGCTATTCTGTCATAACAAACCTGGAGCTCTAGGGGGTGTATAAAAGCCTATGGTAACTAATCCTTTTGTAGTCATCCTTTCTCATTTGAAAGCTATTTTCAGATGAACAACTGCTCTAAAGGAATGAAGCAATCTGACAGCTGATGTACATTCTACTTGGCTTGCCTTTCACATTTCACGTTATAAGTTAATATCACCATTCTCAGATCTTTTTTTCTCTTTTTTGGACAGGTCTCATACAATCTTGTCTTCATTGTCCATCCCACAAGATCTATCTTGATTTCTTTTACCTTATATTACATAAATCATTCAAAATCTGTTCTAGCGTCCTTTTTTTTTTTTAAAAAAAAGGTGTTAAATTGGAATTCATATTCATTGTGAACTTCTTTAACCCTGAAACCAGTCTTCATATTTAGTAACTGATTTACCGAGATATTCTGTGTGGAAATCTACTTCTATTTATAATTTCTAGGAAAATAGAGATTTCTTATAGTCTCAAGCATATAACTCAAAAAAATTTTAATATAAATTAGATGCAAGATGATATTCCACTCTCTTCTCTAAGTTCTAGCAAAACGCTCTAGAAAGTAATGCTTTATACATTGCATTTTGATTGTTATAAAGGAAATTCAACTTTGATTGTTATAAAGGAAATTGAGCAAAGGATAGCTTCAATTTTAAAAGTTAATAAGTAGAATATCTAGATAGTTTTAAGGGCTGATTTGAGCCATTCCAGAATATATTTGTGGAGTTTTCAGGGCACTTCCTTATTTCCCTTCTATTAACAAGGAATGTGACCTTTTACCTGAACAATACTAAGACCTAGAGCAATGAGATCTTCACCAGGTAGCTGGGAACAGGCATAAGTATAGCATTTTCATATTTCACCTTCCATAAAGCAAGCTGAATAGAACCAGTCAGAGACTGTGTTAGATGCTTCCCCCCACAATGCAGTCATATCTAAAGGGTTCTGTTATTAAGTTTTGTTTTCTATTTTTTTGCAATACAAAATCACCATACTGGATTCAACTTAGACCCATGTTTTACTATGATGTCAAACTAGTTTGGAATAAAGTGAAAATAATTCTGAATCAAACACCAGAACTAAATTTGTACCAATGCAAGGTTCCAAAATTCAGGCTTCTTTTAAATATTTGTGCTTCTTTGTATTTCCTGCTTCATGTAGTTTACTTGAAATTGTTTTAATAGTTTCCTTGATCAATAAGGAAAAAATCAGATAATCACTTGAGTTTGAGACTAAATTATTTATCTTAAAACTAGGCTTGGGATAAGTTATCATTTTCTAATTGCATCATAATCATAAATCAATCCATCGTTTTAATGTATTCCCAGTTTAAATCATGTGTTGGATTCTACTCTCTTATTTCTGACATAGACCTATAAGAGTATCTTTTTCCTTTTTTTATAATATAACTTTTTTTTTAATGAAATATAAAGAAAAAGTACAATTATATCTCAAGGGGAAAAAAACCCTCACGACTATAATCTCACCACCAACAGGTCCAGGCCATGTAAAGTCTGCTCAAGCCCTCCCTCCCAAGTCACGGGAAGATTTCCAGTCCCTTAAATGGAGTCACATGCTCTGCCTTTGTTTGGAGGTCAAGTACTACAGATAACAGGGATAATCACAGACTTCTTTCTTAACTCATCTCAGATAAAACAGCTGCAGTACTTTAAGAAGCAGTTTAAATAATTTCCCTCTTTTATTTCCTCTGACATCTTACATGGAACTTTACTATTTGTATATGACATAGTGTTTAGAGATCTGGAGCTAGGGGAGTATCATTTTTTCTAAGGAGGCAGAAATGAGACATGGACTGCAGAGAAATCTTTCTGGGAATAATTCTCCAAACTTTCAAACACTTCACACCAATAAAAACCTGGATAATTTAAGATAAAGCATGCAACTCTTTTGATCTTAATTCTAAGACTAAATAAGTAAAATTTGGACTGGATTGTCCTCCATAAAAAATGAACAGAGAAGCTATTTGAAGTTCTTCTCTACTCCCTTCTCCCCTTGTGCATCAAGATTTTTTTTTTAGTATGATAATTCATTTATTTTTTATATCACTTTTCAAAAACATTTAGCCTGGAGGAGAATGAAATGTGACAATGAGATGGCTAAATGAGTTGTCTTCTAAACCTGAGCTGGGAGTTCAGTCCAGTTCTTGCTGTGGGGAGAGAGACTATAGCTGGTGAGCCTTGAGATGATCAGTAGGAAAACATAAGAATCAAAAAGGAGAGTTTTTCATCAGAGCACTCATTGAATCTGAAGGAGAAATAACCTCAAAGAATTACTGAGAAATCCTACCCATATAGACTAAAATACATAGAACTGGATAGCACAAGTAAAAATGTGGATAACTCACAGCCTCTACTAACTATACGCCAAATTGTTCACTCATTACGGATCCATAATGATTTGGTGTCAAATTATGTACCAGAAGCAAATATACTACACCCTCAATAAGTAATTAATAAAAAGTATCTCCTAACACTAAGGCTCTATACCTTCAGACAGACCATCCTCAGCATCATATCATGATGATCATCAACATGGTCATCAACATCAATATTAAAAGTGTTAGAGCTGATGATTAGTAGCTGTTTTGTGTTACTACTGTGATGCAAAACCCAGAAGCTTTAAACAGAAATATCAGAGCCATGTTGCTACTGTCTAACAAGTGCTATTCTAAAAGACAAAAACACCAAAATACTTTGCCATTATCTGTCATGAATTAGTTGTGGAGGCAAGAAAAGGTGGCTTATAATGGTTCCATGCCCACCAGCCCTGTGCTATTTACTCCTGATGCTGTACAAATTCTCCAGTGGTGATCATGTTTCTCTCTCACTCAGTAACTCATTTGAGACTTGATTACTGAAGGAAGAGAGAGGGAGAGAGAAAGAGAGAAGGATAAATGAATAGGAAGTAATAAGTCTATAAAGAAAGAGAATAGGGAATGAGAACAGAAGAAGGAGAGGCACTCTAGAGCAACTGGCATCCGTCCAGAAATGGTGGGGAAAAGGAACAGGAATTAAAATGACCTAAGAACTGGGAGTATGCTGTCCTCTGATCTTAAGCACAGATATTGCTGACAGTTTAGAAGAAGAGCTTCAGAAATAGAAAGACTACAGTTGTTTTAGTCACCCTACAGTTTTCGCACCTGAGCTCTGTGAGGGCTTTTTGGTTATGTTTTTTGTTTGTTTTTTCCCTCATGACTGGTGAACAGCTTTTCCCAGCACACAGAAAAGGACTGAGCAGATTGTTTTTGTGATTTCAGGAAAAGAGTTTAGTCTGTGGTCTGAAAACAGGAAGCCAGGTTCTAAATGGAGTGCTGTTGTTGATATCGTACCAGGAGCCCTGAGTTCCAGACCAGACAGCAGATTCCTCATCTGAAAATGAAGAGGTTGGATCCGTTGAGTCCTCTAATTCTAAAATTTCATGATTCTAATATATTGAACTATGTGCTCAAACATCAGTGTATTTGAGTTTTTCCACCAATAACAGAGGCAATGATAATATTAACACAAATTGCAGGGGTACTTTGAAAAGTATAGATATAATGCCTTGACTTTCAGACGAAAGATAATGTGAGGACCCCTTTTACTTTTCCTGTATAAGCATATCTTAAACTGTAATTAATCAAGTCATCAATATAAAAATGAGGACACCACGAAGGACTTAAACACCACAGATCAAATGTAAAAAGTCTAGGGGAGAAAAAGAACTTAACCTAATGCTTAATGTACAAATTTGTTAGTTTTCTTTGGTTTAAAATTTCACATTAGCATTCTCATAACCCGAAGAAAAAGCATGCTTTATTTTGAAAATTGGTGTGCAATAATATGTTGTGAAATCATGGATTTTTCTAAGCATGCCATAGATTTCTAAACCTCTAATAATGCTCTCCAGCAAAGTAGCAGCAGTATAAATTCCAATTTATACCAAAGTTGAAATTACAATGTTTAATTCTTGCCATATTCCATCATCCTAGAAGAATGAAGAACACCATTTCTTTGTTGCCTTTTTCACTCTAATATGCTCTAGGTATACATCCTATAAACAGTACTAGATGAATTACTGGTTTGTGTAACTCAATTTGCATAATTCAATACATTGGTAATCTCATTTTTTTAATGTTTATAGATTTACACAGTTATTGAATGGTAATACTTTAATTAACAGTAAATTTCTGAACTCAAATCAAGGCAAGGAGATATGAAATAGGAAAATATAGACTCCCAGATGAGTTTCAAAATCAACTTTTTAATCTAGAGAAAATTATTAAAAATTACTAATAAACTTTTAATCAAATGTAGACCTTTCAAGTATTATTCAAAATCACAGTCTGGACTATTAACTTTTATATAATATGTATATATGCATGTTGCAGTATGCAATAATGTATATTTATGGACTATTATCCAATCCACACAGGCCAACTGTCTGTAAACAGGCAGAAGAGTCCTGTTAAGCGTACAGAAAATCTCTTGGCTTCAATCAGGCTTTTAAGTAAATTGATAGGACCACCATAAAGCAAATCAATTTCAGTTATCTCCCCTTCTGTGGTTTTGCCCATTTTACCAGAATTGCAGCTGCCAGTGAATCATGGGGAAACAGTTTTAAAAGATCTTTTGTCTTACTACTATTATTTGTAAGTGGGTATCTTTACAAACTATGAATTGGATTCACTGATCTAACTAAATATGTAACTTTGGCAGGATCAAAATTGCAAATTAAAAATACAGAACTACCTGTGCACACATAAATCCTTGTTGACTAAGTTTTAGAATGTTAACCTATGAAATAAATGTGAAAAAAACCCGTTTCCTTTGGAGGAATTTAGGTTCAGTGTCTGCTCATAAGACTGCATATTGAAGAAAGGCTTGAAAAAGGAATTGATCACATTTTCAAAGATCATTGATACTCTCCCAATAAAATGCAATTTTCCATTTGGTTTCCAGTACTCATAGTAATATGGTTAAAGTGGAAGGAAAGTATACTCAAAAATCAAAAGTTTGAACTTTTTAATGTAAGATTTTAAATCTTAATTTAGCTACAAAAATAATGCACATTTGAGGACATTACTGAGAAAGAATATTGATTACAATTATTTAATATTTCTAGTAGATTGAAAAATGTGGAGGTTTTTGTGGAAATTAATTTGATAATGGTCAAGACCCTAAAGTTATATTTTAGTAGTTTTTTATAATTATTTATTCCAAAATAATCATTATTTCCTTAAAACTATAATAGATTGTCCTGTAAAATCTTTAAAGAATAAATGGAAAATTCTGGATCACTATAAATGACATTAACAAGAAAGCATACCTAGCAATATTATTTTCAATAGATGATCTAATGCCACAAAGACAACCTTCTAATCCATCAGGGCAAGGATATGAACCCTGAATAAGTTATATAATTTATCAGGCATCCAGATTAAACACACTGTTAAGACCCTGCACAGAGGTTTGCAATAAAGGGCAGGGAACAGCTGAATTTGGATTCTATCTGCTCAGTTGACACCATACTTTTCACTCTGAAAGTTTAAGTAAATGAAAGTGTTCATACATTAGATTTCCCAACTCACAGATGGTCTGGAACTCCAGCTCCAATTACATCATAAACTTAACTACTGGAGGGAAGGCGGAAAAAAACCTTGGAGAATTTAGTTCATGTCTTTTATTGTTTGTTTGTTTATGCAAAATATATTGACTTAAAATGTTCCTATGTCTATCAGTATGCTAGTGAATATTTTACTGGTTCTTTGGGGGGAAAAATGCCTTGGTTTGTAGAATTTGCCAATCTCTGTGGTATAAATACTCTTGCCATGGCCAATTTTGAGCTACCATCAAGGAGAAACTGAATGCAGAGTTGGGAAGAGATGTGTAGTAATACAACACTATACAGTATTTCCACCATACAGATATAATAGAC
Organism: Physeter macrocephalus; assembly: GCF_002837175.3. Classification (NCBI taxonomy): domain Eukaryota; kingdom Metazoa; phylum Chordata; class Mammalia; order Artiodactyla; family Physeteridae; genus Physeter; species Physeter macrocephalus. The sequence goes on from NC_041220.1 coordinate 123,140,818, forward strand.
GTAAGAAAACATCAAGAGCATAGATAATAGCAAAAAGGAGTAAAACATTTAGAAAGTGATATTTTTGAGTATTTATTGCTTTCTTTTTAATATAACTTATTATTAAGTTTATATAATTTAATTTTAATAGTGGTTATGTTCACTGAGTTTAACTACTGGCTCACAGAATTTCTGAAAATTTATCAATCGACTCTTGTGAACCAGTACAAGCCTGCTCCAGACACCACTAGATTTCTCATGCAGTGCTCCTGGTTCCAGAGATCCACAGTACCTTCAGATGGTCACTCAAAGCCGACTATTAACTCACTGTCTGTTACTTACAGAGTAAGAGGGAGAATATTTAGGCTTAAAGGTAGTAGAAGGAAGTATGAAGAATAAGCAAAGAGAGTTGAGAGTTGGTCAATTATTTTGTGTGCCTTCTTCTCCTCTTTCCTTTTTGTCTCATATCTCCTCTTGTGGTATAAATTTACTAGTAATAATGGATTGTACCAACTGATTATTGAGGGTAGGTAAGTTCCTCATGGCTCTTGCTGCACATCTACTCCTTGTAGCAGCTTGGGTGATGATTATTGTGTTTTGCTAAAAAGGAGTGAATGTTTCTTATGAGCCCAAATGAGCCTGGCCAGAGGTATATCCATATTTTACACTTCTGCTCTTTTTTTCCTCTCCTCTTCGAGGCCCCCACTGCTGGGCTTCTAGGCTATTCTTTACTCTTTCTTGATTCCAATCTTAATAGACTTTTTGGACCTACATCAGTGAGATGAAGATCTGAAGAGAATGACCATAGTTAGCATGCTTTTAGTTGAAAATAGCAGAAATTCAGAAACCAACTGAAGGGAATTTATTGCCTCATATAACTGAAAAGTTCAGAGGTGATCTGATAAGTCTTCATCTGGCAGCTCAAGTATGCCATTAAGGACCAGGTTTCTTTCTCCCTCTGCTCTGATTTTCTTGGGGTAAGCTTCACCCCACATCTGGCTCTATCATTTTATCAAGTACATACCAACAGTTTCCTGGGCAATATACATCTGTGCTTACCTGCAGTAGGAAAAGAAAGTATCTTTGGCACAACGTACACAAAGAAAAGTCCTGATATTTTGCCTCATTGGCCTAGGTCAGGTCACACACCTGTTCCTGTATCAATCACAAAGGTAATTAATTCCTGTCAAATATACCCCAGAAAACTATTGTAAATCTAAGTGGCCAGAGGGGTGGAATTCACTTAGGGCATGTGGTTATTTCAGAAACATTGGTGGAATCAGCTAATATTGGGGGCCATTAGGAAGAGGAAAATGAGATAAAAACATTTTCTCAAATTTTTGTCTTGGGATCCCCAAATTAAACTTATGCCATAGCTTGAAATTTAGAACTTAGAGAAAATAACATAATAATAAGCTATTCCTTTTTCTAGCCCCTCTATTTTCATTTAACTGTTTATAATGACTCAAATTGGTAACAGAAAAGGAGAGAAAGAGAAAAGCTGCATCCTTGTTTTGGTTTCCTTATGAAAAAACTTTGTAGCCTTAACTGTAAGGAGAAAGATTCCATTGCTATAATATAAAGACTGTTGTCTTTGCATTTTCTAGTGGCTGCCTGCTTTGGGGCATTTTTATTTCCTGAAAATGTCCCATTAGAAAATTTGTTTAAAAACATTATTTGTAATATATAAATACATTACAAAGAATGTGTATTCCTAGAAGGTTAATGGACAAAAAAAATCTATGGATTTCGATTTTCTGTGTTATTATTTTATTCTGTTTCTCTCTCTTGCATTGCTAATTGAATTATTTTAAGAAGCATTTAAAGGAGATTTCCCCTCCACCCCGTAGTATTGCATCAAATTACTATAAGCCATATTGTGTCTTTTTGATCATTTGTGATCTAAAGGGAACTTGCTATTTTGATTCCAGAATCAAAAAGCTGAAATAGTCCACTCCTGTCACACTTTCTAGAACACTGAGGGATATATTCATAGACACACTGAAAAATAACCCAGTTCCTCCTTCCATGTTGCTAGCACACAGTAACAGAGACTCCAAACACTTGCAAATAAACAATAGTGAATATTCCCTGTAGAACTCAGCAGAGTTGGCAAACAAATCCCAGGAAACTGTAAAATACCCTCATCTACCCTGCTGTGCGCCTTCATTCCTCTTCCATAAACTATTTCTGCCAACCCTGGGGACTGTAAAGCACAGAATTTTTTTTTTTTTTCACCTTAGAGAGTAGACAATGCCACTCTGCACTGCATTAGGAAGGGTTATGAAAAATTTTTAAATTGAACATTTTTTTAATAATAGACTTTATTTTCTAGAGCAGTTTTAGTTTACAAAAAAAATAAACAGAAAGTATAGTATAGTGTTCCTATATACCCCTTCTCCTCCCAACACACAGTTTCTCCTATTATTACCATCTTGCATTAGCGCGTTATACTCGTTATGACTGACGGACCAATATCGACGTAGTATTATTAACTGAAGTCCACAGTTTACATAAAGTTTCACACTGTGCGGCACTGTCCTATGGGTTTCATGAATGCACACTGTCACGTGTCTGCCATTACAGTACAGTATCATACAGAAGAGTCTCACTGCCCTAAGATTCCCCTGTGCTCAACCTCTTCATCACCACTCCCTCCGCACAGCCGCTTGGCAGCCAGTGATTCTTTTACTGTCTTCCAAGGTTTTGTCTTTTCCAGAATGTCATAGAGTTGGAGTCATATAGTAGCCATTACAGACTGGCTTTTTTCACTTAGCAATATACATTTAAGGGTCATTCACGTCTTTTCATGGCTTGATAGTTCTATTAAACTTTTAATTTTGATATAAATGTAGTTTACATGCAGCTAGCTGTAAGAAAGAATACAAAGCAATCCCACATACCTTTTCCCAGTTTCCCACAAGAGCAACGTCTTGCAAAACTATAGTACAATATCACAACCAGAATATTGATATTCATGCAGTCAAGAGAGTCCTACCAATCACTAATGTCTCCCATTTATATATATATGTATATACCTTTTCATTTTAAGATGCTATAAAATGGAATCATACAGTACGTAACCTTTGGGGATTGGCTTTTTTCACTCAGTGCAATTCCCTCGAGATAGATCCAGTTGCTGTGTTTCAATAGTTTGTTCGTTTTTATTGCCGAGTACCATGCTTTGGATGGACCAGAGTGTTTTTAACTTTTTACCTACTCATTAAAGTACATTTAAGTTGTTTCTTTTATTATTATTATTATTAAGAATAAAGCTGCTATGACCATTTGTGTATAGGTTTTTGTATGAACATAAGCTTTCATTTCACTGGGATAAATGCCCAGTATTGCTGGTAGTCCTATGTTCAGTTTTGAACAGAGTCTATTAAATTATTTTCTAGGGTGGCTGTACCATTTTATATTTCCAACAGTGATGTATGAGTGATCCAGTTTCTCCACACCCTCCCCAGCATTAGATGCTGTCACTATTTTTCATTTTGGCCATTCTGATACGTGTATAGTTATATCTCATGGTTTTAATTTGCATCTCTCTAATGACTAATAATGTTGAACATCTTTTCCTATGCTTATTTGCCATCTGCATATCTTCTTCAGTGAAATATCTCTTCATGTCTTTTGCCCATGTTCTAATTGGATTGTTTGCTTTTTTACTGGTGAGTTTTAAGAGTTCTTTATATATTCTAGTCTGTTGTCAAATATGTGGTTTGCAAATATTGTTTCCTACTCTGTAGTTTGTCTTTTCATCCTCTTAACACAGTCTTTCTCAGAGCAAAAGTATTTAATTTTGCTTAATTTATCAACCGTTCCTTTTATGGACTGTGCTTTTGGTGTCAAGTTTAACAACATTTTGTCCAGCCCTAGATCCCAAAGGTATGATCATGTGATTTTTCTTCTTTAGCCATTTAATATGGTGGAATACATTGATTTCTGAATATTGAACCAATCTTGTATCCCTGGAATAAACCCCACTTGTTCATGGTATAGAATTCTTTTTCTGTATTGTTGAATTCTATTTACTAATATTTTGGTAAACATTTTTGCTTCTATAAGCATGAGGGATAATGATTTGTAGCTTCTTTTTTTGTGTGTTGTTTCTGTTAGCTATCAAGGTAATATTAGCTTAATAAACTAATTGGGAACTGTTCCTTCATCTTCTATTTTCAGGACGAGACTATGTAGCATTGGCATTAATTCTTTAAATGTTTGGTAGAATTCTCCGGTAAAACCACCTACATCTGAAGATATCTTTTTGGGGAGATTTTAAAATTATAAATTCAATTGCCTTATAGCTATAGGATTAATCAAATTATCTACTTCATGTTGGGTGAGATGTGTTACTTTCTGCTTTTCAAGGGATTGGTCATATTTTTCTGTTTTCAAGTTTATGTGAATTCACATGTAGAGTTGTTCATAGTATTCTCTTATTATCCATTTGCTATCTGCAGTGGCTGTAGTGATATCCCCCCTATTTTGTTCCTGATACTGGTAATTTGTATCTTCTACATTTCTTTTTTTCTGTGTCAGTCTAGCTAGAGGTTTGTCAATTTTACTGATCTTTTCAAAAGCCAACTCTGTGCTCAACTGATTTTTCTCTATTGTTTTTCTGTGTTTAATTTCTACTCTTATCTTTATTATTTTCTTCCTTCTGCTTGCTTTGGGTTTATAGTATAGATTTGATACTTTTCCTCTTTTTTTAATGCATGCATTTAGTGCTATAAAGGTGCCTCTCAGCACTGTACTGTCTGTGCCCCATAAATTTGATATGCTCTATTTTTAATTTCACTCAGTTCAATGAATTTTTTATTGCCCTTGAGACTTCCTCGACTCATGGATTGTTTAGAAGTGTGATTTTTTTTTTAGTTTCCAAATGTTTGGAGATTTTTCTTTAAACTTTTTGTTACTCATTTCTAGTGTGATTCCATTGTGATCAGAGATCATACTGTATATAATTTTGATTCTTTTAAATTTGTTGAAGCTTATTTTATGGTCCAAGATATTGGTCTATCTTGGTATATACTCCATGTGCACTTGGAAAGAATGTGCGTTCTATTGTTGTTCAGTAGAATATTTTATACTGTTTATAAATATTTTATAAACAGTAGGATTATATCCTACTGGTTGATGGTGGTGTTGATTGCTTTTATATCCTTGCTGATTTTCTCTCTGTTGTCCTATCACTTGTTGAGAGAGGAATGTTGAAGTCTCCAACTCTAATTGTGGATTTATCTATCTCTCCTTTTAGTTCTATTAATTTTTGCTCCATTTGCAGCTCTGTTTTTTGGTGCATACACATTTAGGATTCCTAGGTCTTCTTGGTGGATTGACACTTTAATCATTATATAACATTCTCTGTCTCTGGAAATTTCCTTTGCTCTGAAGTCTACTTTGGAATTAACATAAGCACTTCTGCTTTCCATTGATTAATGTTTGCTTGATATCATTTTCTATCCTGTTACTTTCAACTTGCCTATATTGTTCAAGGCACTTACTTGAAGTGAGTTTCTTCTAGACAGCTTATATTTGGGTCATGTTTTAAATCCAGTCTGCTAGTCTCTATCCTTTAACTAGGGTATTTAGAGCATTTTTATTTAAGCTCTACTACTGATGTAGTAGAGCTTAAGTCTATCATTTTATTTTTTGCTTTCTGTTTGTTGTCTCTGTTTTTCCCTTCTGTTTTCTTTTTCCTAGCTTCCTACGGATTACTTGCACATGTTTCAGAATTCCATTTTTATTTATCTATAGTTTTTCAAGTGTACCTGTATAGTTTTTGGTAGTTGTTGTATTACATTATATATGCTTAACTTATCGAAGTCTATGGATATTGGCATTTTATCAGTTCAAGTGAAGTACAGAAAACTTACCTACCTTCATGTCTATTTACCCTCCCGGGTTTATAATATAATTGTGTTAACTATTTTCTACATATATTTATATCAGAGTTTTATAATTTTTGCTTCTATGATCAAACATAATTTAGAAAACTCAAGAGGGGAAGGGAAGCTTACTGTATTTACCCACGTTTTTGCTTACTGTAATCTTCTTTTTTGTTCTGATGTTCTAAGGTTCCTTCTTTTATTGTTTCCCTTTTGTTTAAGGAATTTAATTTAGTTATTTGCTATGGTCTGAATATTTGTGGCCCCCCAGAATTCAAATATTGAAATCCTAATGTCCCTAATGGTATTAGGACATGGGGCCTTTGGGAGGTGACTAGGCCATGAGGGTAGGGTCTTCATGAATGATATTAATGCCCTACGAAAGAAGCCCAAGAGAGCTTTCTTGTCCCTTCCACCATGTGAGAACACAGTGAGAAGTGGGCAACTCAGAAGAATGATTTCAACTGAACCAACTATGCTGGCACCCAGATCTCAGACTTCCAGCCTCCAGGCCTATGTGAAATACATTTCTGTTGTTTATAAGCCACCAGTCTTTGATATTTTGTTGTAACAGCATGAACCATTCTTTTAGGGTAGGTCTCCAGGCAACAAATTTCCTAGTTTTCCTTCATCTGAAGATGTCTCAATTTCCCCTTTATTTCTAAAGAATATTTTCACCGGGTATCAGATTCTGGGTTGACATTTCTTTTTTTTCAGCATTTTTGTGCCACTTCCTTCTGATCTTCATGATTTCTGATGAGAAATCTACTGTCATTCTCATTTTTTTCTCCCTATAGGTAAGTTGTCATTTTCCTCTGGCTGCTTTCAAGATTTTCCCTTTGTCTTTAGTTTTTAGAAGTTTATAATATGTCTTGTTGTAGAGTTCTATAGATTTATCTTTTATAGAATGCTTTTAGCTTCTTGAATCTGTAGGTTTATGTCTCTTACCAAATATGGGAAGTTTTCAGCCATTATTTCTTTGTGTACTTTTCCGGTCCCACATGCCTCCTCTCCTTCTGGGACTTCAGTGATAACAAATGCTGTATCTTTTGTTCTAGTCACACCAATCCCTAAGGCTTTCTTTTTTTTTTTTTTCCAGTCTATTTTTTTTTCTCTGTTGTTATTATTGGGTAATTTCCATTGTTCTATCTCTCAATTCACCATTTCTTTCCTTTATTCCCTCCATTCTGCTATTGAATCCATCCACTGAACTTCTTATTTTGGGTATTTTATTTTTCAGTTCTAATGTTTCCATTTGGTTCTTTACAACTTTTATTTCTCTGCCATGATTTTTTGTTTATTTGCTAAAATTTTCTATTTTTCTTTCATTTGTTTCCAGAAACTTTGTAATTGCTCTTTGAAGTATTTTTATCATGGATGCTTTAAAATCTTTGTAATTTAATTTTAATATCTCAGTCACCTCATGTTGGCATCTGTCTTTTTTTCATTCAGTTTGAGATCTTCCTGATTCTTGGTATGACAAATGATTTTTTAATTTGAGCCTGCATATTGTCATATTATGCTCTAAGAATCTTGCTCTTATTTAAGCCTTCTGTTTTATCTATCCTAGTCTGACACTGCTTCAGCAGGGGAAAGAGAGTGCCACCTCATCACTGCCAGGTGGAAGTAGGAAGTCAAGGTTTCCCAGTTGGCCCCCACTGAAACTTGAGGAGGGTCACTTAGTTACTAGTAGGAGGGGGTAGGAGTTCAGAATCCCCACCTCATCTCCACTAACACTACAGGGATGGAGGGTTGTTACTGGCTGACAGGGATGAAAGTCCCAGCTTTCTCCTTAGCCCCTCTGATACCACCCTTATGGGAGCATTGGGGCACCTCATTACAGCCTCGCAAGGGTAAAATTTTGGGCTCCCCACTTGAACATTGTTGATATGGGTGAGGCCAAAGTTTTTTCTGTGGTATTTGGCTGAAGTAGAGTAGCTATTGTCTAAAAGTTTTCTGTCTTTCTAGGCTGCTCCTTTCCTGTTCTTGGCTAGTGAGAACAATCTTTTACTGGAGGATTTTGGCTGCACCTTTTGGTGTTTCTGGGTTAATAGCATCTTCAGCTCCAAGTCTGGGATATATGGGGCTAAAAGAAAACCCAGAGAATTCAGTTCCTTGCTGTTCCTTGGATCCTGAGGAAGGACCTTGCTGTCCCTAGCTGGTCTGCCTTCCTCTCTCCAACTTTCATAGCCTTCTTATGTTTATTTTATACATAATGTCCAGGATTTTTAGTTTTACTGAGTACAGGTATAGGGAAAAGTAGATCTATTCTATCTTCCCAGAAGCAGAAGTTTTGATATTATAATTTTTATAATTAGTGGAGCTCCTCTCTGGGTAACATCAAAATATATAAACAAATTGATTTTTTTTCAAGGCAAAATGGGGAGAAAATTTGTAAGTAATTTTATTATTTTATCCCTAAAGACCTCCAAAAGCCTAATTATTAGGGTTAATTTGTTACATCAGAAAAATGTTGTCCCAATCAACCAGCATAATTATTTATTTTACAAATGGTCCAATTTTTCTTCTTTGCATTTAAGAGCAGTCCACAGTGGCAAAAGAACTCTGTGGGTTACACAAAAAGATATTTCTGATTAAAGGAGCAAGTGGAGGAGTTTTATTTCTTTGGGATTTTAGAAAAGTCCTTCAGTACTAGAAATAGAAAATAACAGTTGTTTACTGAACATCTCCTATATTTAAGGCATGGGGGACACAAAGACAAAAACATAAAGAATATGCAAGCCATAAAATAAGTAAAACGGAATCAAGTAATTGTGATTCGGTGCTATGGGAATACAGAAAAGGCATGAATAATTATGAATAGAGATTTTAGAGAAGGAACTGACAGAAATGGCACATAAGCTAGATTGAGAAGGATTTGTTCATTTAATGCTTATCACCTACCTACTTTATGTTAGGCTCCTTGGTGCTAGATGCAGGATGAATAGCATTCTGACAGAGACAGGAGAATGGGTGGCATGGGCCAAAGGGTAGGCATTCTTGTAACAGAGACTGCTAAAATTGATACAGAAAAATGTTGGGAGTCAAACAGAGCTTATGAAGAGAATTATGAGCAGTGTTGTTTGAAAACTCACTAAATAAGGAAAGATTAAATTGATAGTGTCATTAGCTTACTTTCATTCACTCTTTCTATGTGCCAGGTATGATGCTAAGTGTTTGATAAGAAACATTTTATTTAATCCTCGTATCAACCCTATGCAGTAGGTGTTATTATTAGCCCCACTTTAGAGATAAGGAAATTGAGGTTTACAAAAAATAAGTAACATATCTATGATCATACAGTTAGAAAGTAGTAGAGCCAGGATTCAACCCAAGGCAGTCTGAGTAAAGAGCCTATATTTTAGTCACAATACTAGAATATAGCGGGCAATAAATTATGAAATTTAGCAAAGCATTTAAAAATGCTTGTCTTGGGGTTTTCATGCACATGAATATTGTTTTACAGATGTAGATGGCATGGACCTGGGAAAAAAAGTCAGCATCCCCAGAGACATCATGTTGGAAGAATTATCCCATCTCAGTAACCGTGGTGCCAGACTATTTAAGATGCGACAAAGAAGATCTGACAAATATACATTTGAAAATTTCCATTATGAATCTAAAGCACAAATAAATGTAGGTATAACTTGATAATGTGGTATCTAAATCAACGGGCAGCACTTCTAAATTTATATGTGTTATTAGATTCTCAAACAAGTATTCTACAAATTTTCTTTTCATTGATTCTGTTAGACTTTTTTTTTTCATGATAATGAATAGTTTAGGTGGATAAACAAAAGAAATATTATGCATGATATGAGTATCTTTTTAGTTCAGTACAGACATTGTAAGTTTGTAGATATGGCACTGAAGAACTCCTCTGTTCTGCTAAGACCAGGGAGAGGGAGTGGAGACTGTGGTACTAAAAGTTTCCATGGTCTTATCACCACTGGTTAAATGTTTGGGATGGAAACATTTCCAAAGCGCACAGTGCTCCATAAAGTAAGTATAAGCATTTTATTGGCTGAATACATCCTGGCAGTAAAACATGCCTGGGAACTACAGACACAGTTGATCTCCTTTCAAAGCATTTATTCCACATTGTGTAGAGAGTCTGTTATTTATTAACAACAAAACCAATGTGGACAAAACTCTTTGGACAAAAGTTTTCATCAACCAGAAGTTTAAAAAAGCAAACAAATTAATTAAGTTATATTTTACATATTGCATGAATACCATATTCTCTTGTCATTCAGAGAGATTTTAGAGGAAGAAGTTCATAGTAGAAAAACAATTAGCTTTGGGAAAATGGCTTTAAAAATAAAATACCAGGTATGAAGAATCAAAAAGCAATAGTGCATTGGTTCTAAATTTGAGGAGATGCTAGAGACTACAACAAATATAAGTTTTTTTGTCTTTTGTGTTTTTTTTATTGAGGGTTTCTTCCTATAGCTATGAAAAGTCTATAAGTTTACTTATGAATTTAAACCTGAAACCTTTCCAGCTGCCATCACTAGTTAAGTTGTTTTGAATGGACAGCTAAATTCTTTACAGCAAACAGGCTGGTTTCACTGATCTTTTATCATAATTACTAAAACACATTACAGAACTAACAACCACATTCACAAACACTAAAATTTTATTCATTCCTGAACTTTCTATTTCCCTTGTTATGATGCTGGTTAACAATAAATGGTTAGAGAACATCTTAAACAGTTTTTTTTTCACATTAATGAGCATCCTTCAACACCCATGAATTGAATTTAGTTATAATTATGAATTCAGTTAGACATCAGATTTTACTCAACCATAGTATTTACACTTATGAAGGATGGTTTTCACTTGAAGTCATGCATAAATGTAATGTTATGTTACCCTATAATTATGCCCAGTATCCTCTTATCAGAAAATGTCTGCAGCTCATACAGTATGAGCCTAAAATAACCCCTACCTCATCTGACAGAGTATAATTATATAATCATATTCTTTCAATAATGACAACAGAGAAGCAGCTTTGAAGAATAATATGAAATATAGCAGCTTAAGGGAGATTCTCTGAAAAGTCATCTACGAGTCTAGACATCTGAATAAATGAATAAATCTAGTTTTCATAACTTACATTTATATCTCTAAGTATATCTCTAAGTACAGTTCTGGTGGAAGGTACAATGAGATTTAAAATTTCCATTAGAATAAAGCATATTCTCTTATCACTAGTATTTCTAATTACTGACAATAATCTTATACACCTGTGGTCAAATGTTCTGGTCATAGGTAAAACGTTTAAGAACAGGTCTTGATAGTTTTTCAGTGTTCCTAGAAGATTGGGAACTAAATAAATAAAATAATCCCAAATAGCCATATTGAAATAAACAATTAAATGCTGATAAATAACATAGAGCAATAAACAATAATAATATATGGAATAAAGTCACATGTCATTGAGTTACATAACATACTGAGTCTGATGAAATTTACTCTCTCTTCTTCAGAAATGAGGAAAGTAGTATTCAAGGAAGTACATATATTTATTTGGCTTAAGTAACACCATAATAAAGTAGACTGAAACCCAGCTCTCAGAATTCTAGAGTTCTTGCACTGACACTTGTCATGGTGTAATTAAAAGAAACTCTGGCCTGGGAACCGGAAGACCAGGGTTCAGTCCTGGCTCTCCCACAATCTGCGTAATTTGGAGTCAATTTAAAACTTTCTTTGCCTTTCTGGACCTGTTTTCTCATTTATAAAATAAGGGATTGATGCAAATGGTTTTGTAAGGTGTTTTCTGGCCTTAAAGATCTGTGTTCTCTGATCCTTATCCTAAAAATGACCTGCATAATAAATCATTGAGGAAGAGAGTGAGCTACATTGTATGATGGCGCATTTGCTTTATAACGGTATTAGATTGCAACTTGAAGCAAGCATTGATAATGTGACAGGAATTTAAAAAATAATATTAGGTTCAGGTCTAGTTCCATTCATTTATTTTCACTTTTGGCAAAAATTTATTGATTGCCTACCTTGTTCTAGAAACTATGCTGGGATTTCAAAGATAAATAAATACAGCCCTTGTCTAGTGATGGAGAGACAAAATAACATTGAAAAATAGAAAACAACTATTTACTTGTAATCTAATTCTTGAATCATCTTTGTATGATTTATATCAAATTAACTTATTGACTACATTTTCTGAAATGACCTTTTCCTTTTACTGCTTCCCTTGAGCTACAGATATTGTCAAAATAATTATTTAACTTATATTTATGCATTTCTTATTTTATTATAATGTTCAGGACATCATTTGATGAAAATATACACCAACTCCCTGGTAATCAATGCCATTGGTTAAAATATTAAGTATTATTAAAAAAAAAAAATGCACAGCTTTGGGCTTACTCTATTGCTGAGAAACTGGCAAACTGAAGCCACACAAAACTTCTTATGTCATAAATAACAACAGAAAATAGGCATTTTTAAAAAGAAATGAAGATACGCTGCTTGCTACATATGCCAATTTTGAAGCCCTAGTTCATGAACTGATCAACTTCTTACAGAAATAGGCAAAAAAAAAAAAAAGAAAGAAAAGGATGAAGAAAATGAGCATTAGAGTGAAAATAAAATAGAAGAATGATTCATCAGAATTAAAATTCCCTTCCATAAATCACAACAAAAGGATGTTAATCAAAACAATTCACATTTTACAGTTAAGACTACATATGCTTTTAGTAACTATGGACTTTTCAAAATCCTTAAAATATTAGATAATACTGGGAAAAGGGGAAGTATACTGTAACAAGTAATTCTGAAATAAGACCAAACTAAATATACTGAGATTCTGAACATATATTTATTTTGTTCAAAGAATAACTTTATAAAAAGTAATTTAAGGCTCATATCATAACTAAAATAAGTCACTACCCAACTATTAAAAGGCTTTGTTTGTATACTTAACAATGACAATAGAGCTACTGGGTGTCTCCTGATAATTAATGACTGTTTAGAAAGAGTTGATTTTCCTATCTGTAAACGAGGTTAGTGTGACAATTTTTAAATTAATGTAGGTAGAATGATTTGTAAGTTTAGGTGAAATTCATTTCATGGGCACATTTCAGTAATTTATAAAAAGCAATTTTTATGCATGATACAATTAAACTTTCTATATTTATCTCAACTGGCTTTTATTTATAATTAAAGTTAGCGAGAACTTTTCTCTTTTCTAAGAGGTGGTATAGGTTCAGAAGTGAAAAAAGATACTAACCCAGTCAATTAAGTTGAACTAAAGAGCTAAATTCAAAACATGGAAAACTGATGTATCTGCGTATAGCATTACTCATCTCTAGAAATTGTTTCTTATTGCCTGTTGAATAAAATGCAAACTTTTATGCCCAGTAATCAAGACCCTGTACTCACCTAGTTGATGTTGCCTCTCATGCCTTCCTGCATGGCTCCACAAGCCAGCTTATTACCCCTACTAACATTGCCCTACTCGTTTCCACAGCAACTTTACCAGGGTGCTGCCTAGAGTAAGGTGAAGGTAAAAGGCACCTGGAGAGTGGCTGTGGGTGGGAGAAGCCTGAAAATGCAATAAACTTTATTTTCTTCATAATTTTGTCAGGTGAGGCCTTAATTTATGGTCTTTAATTATAGTATTTGGATTTTAGGACAAAATGTTCTTTTATCCTCACATTTCTATAAAGTTGAATAAGTATTAAACTATAAAACTGTACTTTACCTTATCATCTTATAAATAAATACAGAAATGAAAAAATATTTTAAAATACTTTCTGCTTATGTCACACAGAAGAAAGTCAAAATTGGTCTTTATTTGCTATGGCTTTCAATGAATTTTTCCTTCTAAAGTTAAAAGATGATTTGACTTCACGCCCTTCTTAAATAGACTGGCTTTTTAAAAAGTATATATATATTTCTCATATATAATTAAAACAATACTTTACCATAGAGATAAGTCCTAGCCATATTTCTGAGGATATAACCTATTACAACGTCTGTTTTTCTCTGTTAAAATGCAAACTGACTGTTTTTAAAGTGCTGTATTGCCACAGAATAAATCCTAAATTATAAGAGTAAAACAAATTCACCTAAAACTTTAAAGACAAATGTTCTTCTAAGCATTTTATTTTCTAGAAACCCCAAATTCTTCCTTCTATAAGTGCATGCACCTTAAAGTGCAAATATGTTTTGTTATATATGACCGCTGTCCAAATTTCAGATTAAATTTTTTTTTTTTTTTTTTTTTTTTTTTTTGTGGTATGCGGGCCTCCCTCTGTTGCGGCCTCTCCCGTTGCGGAGCACAGGCTCCGG
>NC_041220.1:123155068-123164175 GCF_002837175.3 Physeter macrocephalus
ATGTGGGATCCTCCCAGACCGGGGCGGGAACCCAGTTCCCCTGCATCGGCAGGCGGACGCGCAACCACTGCGCCACCAGGGAAGCCCCAGATTAAATTTTAAAACAAGGCATATTAAAGCATATCATTAAATCCCAAGTATAAATAAAATAGTAATGTAACAATGACTAACCTGTATGTTTGGCGAGTATGCTGTATGATATTAAATTAGTAAAGACTTAAAAATTAAATACTTAGATTTCGCTTTTAGGTATGTTGTGAATAGCAAATTACATAATTGATACAAAGCCCTAGACACAGTGCCTGGCACACAGTAAGGCTCAATTAATTAAGTGGATTGCCATCACAAAACAGATCTTAGATTGGCATCAGTAAAATTTCTCATTCAATAGCTCAAGTAATTACAATATAAATTATTGGGACCTCATGTAACAATGAAGTGGCATTGTATTTAAATTCTAAGTATACAAATGGCATCTTGCACATATGCTATCTCCTATTAGTGTATCTAATATTTCTGAGTTTTCAGTTGAGTTTACTTTTGATCAAATACAGCACAATATTGCAATGCAGAATGAGAAACTGGATGGAAGCAACTTGGAAAGTGGTTCACAGCAAGCCCCATTTACTCCTCCTAACACCCCGGATCCACGAAGTCCCCCAAATCCAGAAAACATTGCACCAGGTAACTAATTCCCTTACAAATAGAACAATAAAGTTGTTATGCACTTAAATATATGACTCAAGTCAGTTGGACTCTTTAGTAAATGGTATCTAAATTATACAGCTTTTCTCATTATATATCTACTTTGTAGATAAGTTCAGGACAAATGTAAAGATTTAGACCTAGAGGAGTCTCATAAAGCATTTACAGGAGTCTTACGTTCTTTCAGATGGTCCATTGTATTTGTTGGCAATCACCTATTATATTAAAAATTAAGTTGTTTGTAATTATATTGAAAACCTATTTGTATAGAACTGTACAACTTATGAAGTGCTATGATATATATTTGTCTAATTTAATAATAACTCTAAGACATTTATTATAATCCTCATTTTACAAATTAAGAACCTGAGGTTGTGAATAGCTATAAGCCAATATTGACTGTTCAAGAATTAAATCCAGATCTGGTACCAAATTTACAGATGTCTCATGTGAAGCGACCTTGTGGAGACTGCTTTTGTTATTTTCTGCTCTCTTACATAACCTTAAATGCAATCCTTTAATACTGTATATTTGTTTATTATCTTAAAGGAGAAGCAAATGCTATCCATATCAGTATATGTTACTTAGAAGTATTGTTTGATTTTGAAATATTCAATCAGAAAAATTATCTGATCTATTTAGACAATAACTTTTCAAAATAACTTAAAGCAAATACCTTTAAATTCTTCCTCAAGAGTAATGTATAAAGTAGGTTTATAAAATTTTCAACTACTTTTATATTGAAATTAGCAATACTTATGTCATATGTTTGTAAATTAAACAGTTAAATTTAGCAAGAGTACTTCTGGAAATCTTCTCAAATAGCAATAGTGTTTTTGAAAATATATAAGTAAAGCAACTGTATAATATTAAATCTTATTTAAAAGTAAGTTGAATGTCAGTCACTGATGAGCTTAGACTTATCAGGACGTTCTTACTGAACACAGTGAGAAAAGGTATTGATAGACGTAATAAAGTAACATTGAAGGGAACCAAACACACAATTAGAATGCACAGAATTCTGAAGTGAAGCACTGTAATAGAGTTCTCAAATAGCTTTACAATTTTAAGTTCTCGAATACAACATTAAGCACATGGGGGAAAAACAAGCTTTAGAATCAGACAGACCTGGGTTCAACCTGCAGGCTCCTTTCATTTCTGCCCATTTTACTATTGTGTTGGGAAGGAAAATAAATCTCTTTGAGTCTCAGTTTTCTCCATCTGTAAAATAAGGAAAATAAATCTCACTGCACATGGTCGTTGTGAGAATTAAATGTGAAAATGTAAGTATAGTCCCTAACATATAATGAAGTACTCAGTTAAAATTAATCCTTTCCCTACCCACCTTATATTCTTAATACTCAACAGACTATATACATATTCTTTTAGCTCCAACCACTATATTGCAACCTCTTGCTTTCTAATGCTTGGAATGGTAGGGTATTTTTTTTAATAGGAAACAGAAGACATATAGAAAAGTTTATGTTGATTCAATCTGGTACTCCCATTACTAAGTTAAAATGTTTATTATTAATCATTATCATAACCTATGGAATTGCAAAAGGAATAGAAAAATTCATCTCTACCCTCAAGGAATCATACATAGGGAGACAGGACAAATGTCCACACTATATTTATAGTCTCGTTTTCTCTCTGCATATATAATTCAATATCATATGTACATTTTATTTACCATCACGAATCTATCTATTAATATCTATCTATCTATCTATGTATATATATATATATATATAAAGAGGGAAACTTTGAAAATACAAATTCATACAGTTATTTAAAGCTAAATATTCAATTATTAAATATTTGGACATGTCTATGTAATATAGTCTAAGAAAAGGGAGAGTTTGGAGGTTATCAGATAGCTTGTGATGAAGCAAGAGTAATGGATCCTTCCTTCTTGGTCGATGAGTTGAAAAGTATAACAAATTCAGGGAGCAAATTATAGCTTATCCCAATTTAGCAAAAATTTTTATTGATTAACCTACTATGTCTCCACAAGCCAACTTATCTCAAATATGAATTAATAAGTCTTACGACGCCACAATACTGCAGGAATGAAGTTCCTTTGAATTTAAATCAGTTATATTAAAAATATATTTAAAAATCAAACAAAAATGTTGGCATGTAGCATTGTTGAATTGTATTATTTCTGAGAGGTTAAACATATGTGGAATCTTTCTTGTAAATAATTCAGTGTATCCAAAAAGAAAAAAGTTATTAGTTAATTCTGTCTATTAAAAAATTTGAAAACCTGGAATATTCAAAAATGTGAAAAGATTAGACCATTTATAGTTCAAGTCAACAGATTATTATTAGATTATTACAAAACCCTTAAAATGATCATGAACATGATGTAGAAGCTTTCAAAAGTATTTCAAACAAAATTGATTTGCAATAAAATACAAGATTCCATGTGCACTAGAATTATAGTTATGTGATCATTATGCTTATAGGTGAAGAAAAACTGGGGAAAAATTGTGTTTTGGTAGTGGGATTTCAGTAAGTTTTTAAAAATACAGAATATTAAAATTTCCAGTTTCTATATGGTTGACTCTGATCAATTTTAGGAAAGGAATAGGAAATAAAATGTGGTAGTCATCGTAATGGAGTTAGGTATACTATACAAAGGAAAGACATGGGAAAAGGTAACTCTGCTTTCCTGGGAAAGTCAGGAGTGAATAAACAGAAGTGATAACCTCAAGCTAAGGCTTAAAATAGCAATTTGTAGGTGACAAGAGTTAGAGAGAGTATTCCAGGCACAGGGAACAAATGGAACAAGTAGGGAGGCATAACGGGACTCAAGCTTCAAGTAGATCCATAGTTCTGGAACATAAAATGTGAGAGGAGAGGGCAGGAGATGAGGCTGGCTGGACAGTTAGGTAGGGCCATTTGTGTCATACTGAATAGTTTTTTTTTTTTTTTTGGCCACACTGCATGGCTTGTGGGATCTTAGTTCCCCGACCAGGGATTGAACCCAGGCCATGGCAGTGAAAGTGCTAACCAGTGGACCACCAAGGAATTCCCTTGCTGAGTAGTTTTGATTTTTGTCCTGGGGAGCCATTATAGAACCTGGAGTAAGGGAAGTGAGTGACCTGATAAAGTTTTCCACTTAAAAAGGTCACTCAGGCAGCAACAGGGAGGTGCCTGGATGAAAGGTCGAGAGCTAAAAGATAAGTGTGAAGGCTACTGTGAAAACCCAGGCAAGAGATGCGCAGGGCCTGAACCAGGTAGGTAAAAATGGAAATGAGGAGGAAAGAGGTAATTTGCTAGAACAAGATCTCCCAATGTTCTGTTTGCAAATCACTTGCATACAATTTGTAAGCAATACTTGAACCTTCCTGTCTTTGGAGGGAAGACTCCATTATCAACATTTTAAGTCAGTGTCCAAGGTGATTCAGAAACACAAAGTTGAGGGCCCCTATTTTAGAAATCCTCAAATACAGTTGGTAATACTTATTGATATGTTGTGGGAATGAGGAATTGTTTAGGACGGTGCTTCTGTCTTGGACATCTGAGGGTAGTGATAACATTTGCTAAGATGACCAATACACAAAAAGCAGCAGCATGTATTGGAAAACGGATGCACGTAGGTCTAGGCAGGTTATAAAGGGTGCCAGGAGAGTATTAATTTGGATAAATATAATAGGTGGTTGAATAGAAGGGCCTGGAGATCAAAAACAAACCTTGGAATCGTCAATATGTAGGTCACAGTTAAAGCCAAGAGTATAAATGAAATTTTCTAGGCAGAGTGTATAGTCTAAGAAAAGAGCTTTGAGTAACACCAACATTTAAGTGGCAAGCGGGGAGAAGCAGCCTACGGAAGAGACTACCATTTGATGCCGGAGACAATCAGAAGAAAATTAAATTACTGCAAACAAATAACTGTCTACTGGTGAAATTATCAAGAGTTTTTAGAAAAGAAAAAGTAATTTTTAGTGTAAAGAAAGGATAGGCATGGTTTGGCAGAAGAAAATAGAAGACATTTTAGAGAAGGAAAAGAGCATCACGGAAACCCAAAAGTAGGAGTGATCAATGGTAGAGGTTTTGACATGGTGGAAGAGAGAATTATATGAAAGACATAACTAGGTGGTATGGTAGTATAGCTGGAGAGTAAACAGTTGTGCCTTTGAAGACTTGAAGAATGTCACTTAATGCATGTGAAAATGGTTTCACATTTACGCCAGGAATTTGTGTGACTTTTAAATGGTACTTACAGAAAATTTCTAGCTCATGTGAGAATAAATTGAGGAGGTGAGACTGGAAGCAGAAAAGCTAGAAATCCTCAGGAAGAAAGTAAACAAGGGATGGACACATCAGGGAATAAGAAGGGCCTGATTAAGACAGTGGAAACAAATTGCTTCACCATTTTGAAGCTTGAACATTTTACAGACCACTCAGAAATTTATGATAGTCAACACCTGAACATTACTTCTAAAGAATCAGCTCCAGAGGAGGGAGATTTTGTCTTCATTGATATTTCCCCAGAACCTAGACCACAGCAGACACTCAATTTACATTTCTAAATTAATCCATTAAGTGTGGTATATAAGGCTTAGTATAATATAAGGGGTACAATTTAAAAAAAATTAAGTTAATCGTTTCATTGAACAAATATATACTAAGATAGTCAAGGAAAAAATTAACTATGATTTGGTAAAATTAAACACTAAGTGGTTTCTTTCGAAAATTCCATAAATTAAAAGGGGTTTAAAAATGTCTCACACTTTCAGATTACTCTTTTCTGAGAGATCATAAAAAGAATGCATTCTTCATAAATTTACCCCTGCATGAAAAATTAAACATGGGAAAATGTTAGGTGGAGTTTAGTAACTCTTAGGCACTCTGTGTTTACTTATTCTTGCAATATTTTTCCAAAGGATATTCTGGACCACTGAAGGAAATTCCTCCTGAAAGATTCAACACCACAGCTGTCCCTAAGTACTACCAGTCACCCTGGGAACAGGCCATTAGCAATGATCCGGAGCTTTTAGAGGCTTTATACCCTAAACTTTTCAAGCCTGAAGGAAAGGCAGAACTGCCTGATTACAGGAGCTTTAACAGGTAATTCAATTATCCTGGGTGACACTTCAGCATGCAATACCAAGGCTTTTATATCATGGTATGGAGAACTGAATCTTCTGGTAGAAAAAAATTTTTTAAGACTCTAAATAGCAATATATAATATCTCCTTAGCCTAGGTAAAGACTCATTTTTGCAATATTATTAATATGACAAACCTTAGTCCCTTTTTAGTATAACAATGAATGCTATAATTCAGAAACAATCACTAAGATCATCTCCCACATTTTAAAATGTTATTTTAATAATAATTTCTAATTTGAAGGTTGATATTAGTTTATGTGTTGCTGCAAATGACAATGCTGTTCAAGAATTTCAGAAATAATTTGCATGCAGGACTATGAGAATTACCATCTAACTCTAGGTTCCAATATATATTTGCGTAGGCTTTAAGACAGATTAAAGGTAATTTAGGGCCAAGACTCCAGCACATATACCCACCAATACTTATGCTACCAAAAATACTGCCAAATAATATCTGCATTATAGTTTACACAATGGACATTTATTTTTCCCTGTTATCCATTTTTTATAATTTCCATATATTTTTAATGGTCTCATAATCCATTCTTTGACCACTAGATTTTTATTTTAGAGTAAAATATCTCCAGTATCCTGTCTCACACACACTCAATTTATAGGCCGCTTAGTGATTATTCACTTAAAAGTTAATAAATTAAGGAGTAAATTTTTTTTTTTTTTTTTTTGTGGTATGCGGGCCTCCCTCTGCCGTGGCCTCTCCCGCTGCGGAGCACAGGCTCCGGACGCGCAGGCGCAGCGGCCATGGCCCACGGGCCCAGCCGCCCCGAGGCACGTGGGATCCTCCCAGACAGGGGCGCGAACCCGGTTCCCCTACATCGGCAGGCGGACGCGCAACCACTGCGCCACCAGGGAAGCCCCAGGAGTAAATTTTTGATTTACAAAAGAATGCCACAAAGGCGTTCCCCTGCATCGGCAGGCGGACGCGCAACCACTGCGCCACCAGGGAAGCCCCAGGAGTAAATTTTTGATTTACAAAAGAATGCCACAAAGGCTGCATTTAAATAGTGACCTTCCTTAGTACTTTTCAAATTATTGTACTATTAACATTTTAGTTTTCACATATTGCTATAGTAATAGTATGAGTACTACATCTATTATTAGTAATACATTAGTAATACATCTACTAGTATTACATCTAGTACTACTAGCATTAATGAGGTATACCATAGAATTTAAGGAGGGTTTGAGGTGTGGCAAAGAAAGGCTGTTGAAGGCCCATTCTAATCAATGATATAATTTTTTTCAAAAATGAGAATGTAGAAAATTATAAAAGTAAAACACTAGGAAAAAATGGAAACTAATGGAATACTTGAGGCTTGTTTTTGAGATTAGTGCTTTGGAGATGCCATATGACTCTGTATACCTTGTGGCTTCAGTACCCCATACCTGCTGAGCAGCTTG
Organism: Physeter macrocephalus; assembly: GCF_002837175.3. Taxonomy (NCBI): domain Eukaryota; kingdom Metazoa; phylum Chordata; class Mammalia; order Artiodactyla; family Physeteridae; genus Physeter; species Physeter macrocephalus. The sequence goes on from NC_041220.1 coordinate 123,162,314, forward strand.
CTTCCAGTTCTACAAACACACTATAGTATCTGGGTTGGTTATAAAGAGATGCCTATTGATTGTATAAAGACCAAGTGAGTGCTATAACAATGAACACAATACTATATAATTAGGAAATGTAGCTCCCTGTGTTAAATCAAGGCTTTTGTAAATGTAACACTGTATGTGTGTGTGAAAGTGAGAGAAGGGGAGGGGGAGAGAGAACTTAACTTGCTAGTAGTTCTCCTTTACCTGAGAAAATTTTATTTGAATATATCTATTTTTTTCTTTTTGTAAAAACAAATGAGAACAACAGAGACAGGGAGAGGAAGTGGGAGGAAATAAGTAGTTTTCAAATATTCTCCAAGTCTTTTGCAAAGAGTAAAATAATGCTCTTTGGTAGCCCCATATTATTATACATAATTACTAGATATTGTTAATAAAGCATGTAAGAGTGAGATACAGTCTTATAGCCTTCAGCAGTGGTAATGACTGGATGAGAATGGGCTCCCAAGCCTAATCATAATTTCAAAATAGCCCATAGTTTAATACAACTTTGTATTCTTATACTCATTTTGAGATATTTAAATATTTATGTTATATTTAAATAACACTATATTAAACCTATGTAACATGTGAGGAAAAGTAAACTAGGAGCAAGGAGGTTTCCAGCTCTGCTTCAAAAAGCTGTATGACTTTGGGTATGTCACTTAACCTTTCCTTGTATTAATTTCCTCATCTGTAAATACATTGTATGATTATATGATTAAGTACCTTTAAATATATTACATGCGTTATCTATTTAGTAGAGCAATTTATTTTAACTTCTATACAACCATTTTACATAATTTTTTACCTTATAGAATAATCAGTAATTATTATGGGTGTTTTATATGTCCAGCACTATTAATTTTTACAAATGCAAACCAATTATTGATCAATTGAAATAAACAACAAAGCATATATTAACTGAATCTGAGTGAAACAAGCTTGTTAATCACTACATAGACGATAAAATGTAAAAATCATTTTAAGTCAGATCTATGTTTGAAGAAATTATGTTACGGGAATCATAGAAATGCACAGTGATCTTTTAGTAGAATATTCCAAATCTTTCAGTGGAATTTTTTGCTTCACTAACTAAAACTTGAAACTATTTTCAGAGATCTTAAAAATCTTACAAATAGTCTCTCACTTTGAATGCTTAACATCTCTGTTAAAAGATTTTACTTTGTGTCTGAGGGCAATAAAAATTTAAACAGGATATAGTCTCAGTGGTGCCAAAGAAAAGAAAACTTTGCTTTTCAAAGAGCAACCTTTCACTGGATAAGCGGTAGGAGGTAGGAGATGGGTGATGAACAGAAGGGAATGTTTTCATTTACAGAAGAAAATGACCCACAAATTGGGTGGGAAAAACAAAACAGAACTGGATAAAAAGGGAAAAGCTAATGCATTAAATGCCAAACCCAAATATTGGATTTCAGTGGCACGGGAACATTTCTTTTTTCATTTAATTCAGAAAAAAAATAAATAAATGAGTAAAGGTGATTTCTGGAATTAATAAATACAAGATTAATTGACCAAATTCAGCCTAAATCTAGAAATGCTCAACTCCAGCCTCTTGTATCCAATGGATATCCGTATACTCTTAAACTCCCGCAAATGAATATATGTCTTGTGCAATTGCTGGGGGCCCCACAATTAAAAAGGCCATGGCTGGTTTTTTGTTTGTTTGTTTGTTTTTGCGGTACGCGGGCCTCTCACTGTCGTGGCCTCTCGCTTTGCGGAGCACAGGCTCTGGACGCGAAGGCTCAGCGGCCATGGCTCACGGGCCTAGCCGCTCCGCGGCACGTGGGATCTTCCCGGACCGGGGCACGAGCCCG
>NC_041220.1:123164287-123201788 GCF_002837175.3 Physeter macrocephalus
GAACCCGCGTCCCCTGCATCGGCAGGCGGACTCTCAACCACTGCACCACCAGGGAAGCGCTATGGCTGGTTTAATGTTTTGCTTTAATGTTTGAAATTCTTAACAATTTTTTAACAAAGGGGCTCGAGTTTTCATTTTGCACTGTGCCCTACAAAATTATGAGGGTCCTGATCCCAGGTTCTAAACTTTACCCTAAGCTCCTCTGCATTCAGGAAATTTTTCTCTTAAAGTAACTATATTGGTCCATACGTGTTTATTTTCCCCCTCACGTTTCACTCTTCTCTTGTCTGTGAGTTCATTGAGGTTAAGACCTACTACAATCTTTGAATTCCTAGCATATAGCAGAGTGTCTAGATATAATAATCAATCAGTAATTAGTTAGATGAATAAATGAATGAATCAACAAATGAACAAACTATTGCTTCACAGTGGTAAATTTCTAAAATGACAAAATATTGTCTTGGACATCTTGGACATCCAAGAATAAGAAGTTTTACTTATGTACTGAGTCAAATTTGAGTCATAAAGACTCTTCAATTCACTAAATCACGTGACAAAATGTGGGACATCAACCACCTAGTTACATCACGAATGTGATAGCAACCTGGTTTGACATCATTTAGACACAGCCAAGTGGTTGAGATTCCTAAATACACTGCTCTACTTAGAAAGGGATCTCAGAAGGCCCAATACTCCTTAAGAATGATCTTGTGCGGGTATGATATAAGGTAGTATAGAAGAGAAGGCCTTCAGTGAGTTTGGATGCCTAGATTTAAATCCTGATTCTACACCTTACTAGGTGGGTGACTTTGGGCAAGTCATTTAACTATCTGTGCTTCAATTTCATCCATTAAATGGGGATATAAAAAGAATCAACTCATAAGGTTGTTGTGAGAATTTAATGAGACAATCATGTAAAGCTTGGTACTCAAAGTGTGGTCAGACCAGCTGTGCTGGCATCACCTGGGAACTGGTTAGAAATGCAGAATTTCAGGACACACACTAGATTGACTGAATTAGCATCTGTACTTTAACAAGATCCCAAGGTGATTCCTATACCAAAAGAGTTTGAGAAGCACTTAAAACAGTGTCAGGTGCACAGTACCCTGTCAATAAATATTAGCTTTATTACTATGCCTTCTGAAGTTTAACAGGCATAAAGCACCTGACTGATGATCTAAATTCTTAAAGTTCTGTTCCTAAACAATCTCTCTCACCTCCAGAGTAATGGTTTTAGGCCCTGGATGTGAAAGTCTATACTGACATGATTGCTGAAATACTACATTAGACTGAGGTTACTGCATCAGTCAGTGATCTGTTTTTATCCGTATCTTCCACAGCAATTTGGGGAAAATATTATAAGGTCAGTTATCTTGAGAACAGATGCAATAGAAAGTAAAACATACTGTTCTTCAGAAGGGAGCAAAACACTGGAAGACAAGAAAATTATGGGCCAATAAGACATGAGATTCTATACTGTATGACACAGTTACATCTGCTACAGCCATTGTTGAGGTCACCTATCCACTCTGTGGACACTGAAGATCGTATCTGGCTCTCCCTCTTCTTCCCCAGTACTATTCCTGTCATCACTTTTTGGTGGCTTAAGTATCCACGTAAATGATCCACTGAACTATTGGCCCTTTCAAGTCCTTGACTGTCTTGCTTTTAAGGATCCGTCTCTCAATCCCACCTTAGTCACTCTTGGCTTTTCTTAAAGTTTGTCACTACCAATACCTATTATCACCTTCAAAATCTCAATTTCAAGCATCCCACTCTCTATCACATTTTATCTTTATTTTTCATTTATTCTTTATTTCAATAATGTTTCAATTCCACACATCAAAGCCATCTCACTTTTCAAAGTCTATCAATCATTTTCTCCTTACTTTATCAGACTCCACGGTCCCTCACTATTATCACCCAGAAATTAAGATATTCAAGAAAGAGCATAGGTGATTGAGCTTTGAAGAAAATCAGATCTCTTCCAGGCTTTAAAATAGTCTCTGCAATACTGGAAAAATCTATATAGTCTTGCCAATTCCATTGTCCAAACGTTTATAAGAATCTTCTAGGTACAACACATTATACAAGTACATATATTGAGTAAGTTACAAAGATACATCAGAGAGAATTCCAGTCCTCTTGGAGTGCAAGCTGGTAAGAAATACAACAGACAGACCAGTGGATATAATGAAAGATGGAAAATAGGGTTACAGGGGAGGTAAAAATAGAGTCCATGGAAACTTAGGGGAGAAAGAGCTTATTTCTGGCTGTGGAAGATCAGGGAAAGCTGCAAGAAGCAAGTTAAATTAGTAAATACTTAAATATAAATTACTTATATAACATACTTAGAACTTAAAGAACTTAAAGGGGATTTAGAAATGTAGTAATAAGGGTCAGAGCACTCCAGGCAGAGAAAAATGAATATGAGTAAAGGCAATGAGGTTGGAAAGCATAAGGAAAAGAGCAAGCAGTGTTACCAGTTTGACTGGAACAGAGTATATGAAAGTGAATAGGGAAAAACCAGCATGGACCTTTCCATTGGGATGTCAAAGTAATTTTTTCCACACGTACACCAAACCTGTTCCTCTTTGTCTTCTATCAGCCAGTTGCTGAAACTCTAAACCTAGGAGTAATTCTTGATTTCTACATTTCTCTCACAATTTTTATCCAATTTGTCAGCAAATCCTGTTGACTCTACCCATAGAACACATCTTGAAACCACCCACTTCTTCAAGGAAAACACCTGAAATCCAAGCTGCCATAATTTCTCACTTGAATTGCTACAGTATCTTCCCTTCTTCCACTCTTGTCCACCTATAATTGTTCACATAGTAACAGCTGCCAGAGTGATCTTTATAAAAATTTAATCAGATTATACTTACCACTCCCCTGTTTAACACCTTATGATGGCTCCCTTTCACACTTAGAATGAAATCCATATTCCTTACTGGACAAAGTTCCACACAATCTACCTCTCTGTCCTCTCTCCCTTCTGCCATCCCCCTCCTCTGTCTAACAACATAGGCCTTCTTTCTTTTTCTGGAAAGATCAACCAACATTATTTCTTTTTTTTTTCTTTTTTTTTTTTTTTTTTGCTGTACGCGGGCCTCTCACTGTTGTGGCCTCTCCTGTTGCGGGGCACAGGCTCCCGGGCCTCTCACTGTTGTGGCCTCTCCTGTTGCGGAGCACAGGCTCCGGACGCGCAGGCTCAGTGGCCATGGCTCACGGGCCCAGCCGCTTCACGCACGTGGGATCCTCCCGGACCGGGGCATGAACCCATGTCCCCTGCATCGGCAGGCGGACTCTCACCAGGGAAGCCCATCAACATTATTTCTGCTTTAGATTCTTTGCATTAGCTACTCCCTCTACCTGAAATGCTGAAGTGCTTCAGCCATATGGTCCATAGCTAACTTCTGACCTTCAGATGGCAGTTTAAATGTCACCTCTTCAGAGATGTCTTCTCTACCGATCTAGTCATTCAGTTGTGCCCTATTATATCATCCTATTTTAATCTTCTCATAGCTCTTGTCATTATTGGATATTTATCTATATGTTTATGTTTTAAAAAATCTACTAGTTTTTTATTGACATATAGTTGACTTACATATGTTTTTTTCTTATCTGTAATCCAGTTGTTTTTTTTTATTTCTATTTTTTCTAACATCTTTATTGGAGTATAATTGCTTTACAATGGTGTGTTAGTTTCTGCTTTATAACAAGGTGAATCAGCTATACATATACATATGTTCCCATATCTCCTCCCTCTTGCATCTCCCTCCCACCCTCCCTATCCCACCCCTCTAGGTGGTCACAAAGCACTGAGCTGATCTCCCTGTGTTATGTGGCTGCTTCCCACTAGCTATCTATTTTACATTTGGTAGTGTATATATGTCCACGCCACTCTTTCACTTTGTCCCAGCTTACCCTTCCCCCTCCCCGCGTTCTCAAGTCCATTCTCTACGTCTGCATCTTTATTCCAGTTCTGCCCCTAGGTTCTTCATGGCCTTTTATTTCTTTTTAGATTCCATATATATGTGTTAGCATACAGTATTTGTTTTTCTCTTTCTGACTTACTTCACTCTGTATGACTCTGTTTATGTTTTTTAATTGTCTGTCTCCTTCACTAGAATATAAAAGCTTAGACTTTGACTACATTGTTCGCTGGTATACCCCCAGCACTTAGAACTGTGCCTGGCACTAAGTGAATGAATAATTAATGGCTAAATCAAACAAAGCTAGAATGTTACATGGGACCTTGGATGCCAAGGTAAAGAAGGTGGACTTTATTCAGATGAGTAGAAGGATTTTGAGGTTTTTGAGATAGAGGTGGAAAGATGCAAAGATATACCTCTTGCCTTCAAAGAGTTTATAATTCACAGATGACCCAAACAATATCGTATTCTGAAAAAGAGAAGCTAACAATACAAAGTACCATATTATAAGTACTAAATGACTGACATAAGACAATCAACGTGACAGGAATTTGGTTAAGAAGGGGAGTGAGGGCTGGTGGAGAGGAGGCACAGAGGAAATATCTTAAGCAAGTATAACATTGTCAGCAAAGACACAAAGGCAAGAAATGTGATGTTCAGGGAACAGATTAGTTCAGTCCAAAACTAAGAGTACATACATAAGGACTTTACACCTATTTATTATCAAATATCTGTTTTATCATAAAGGCATGGTCCTTGAATGGAAATGCTTGCCTCAGAGGTCAAAAACTGAAACCCTACTAATAATATAACACAACAACATGCCCATAAGACCATGCATTAAATTGTTTTCTGTCAAATAAATTTGAATATTAATTAATTTATTCTTTTTCTTTTCATTTCTCACAGAGTTGCCACCCCATTTGGAGGTTTTGAAAAAGCATCAAAAATGGTTAAATTTAAGGTTCCAGATTTTGACCTACTACTTCTAACAGATCCCAGGTTCATGGCCTTTGCCAATCCTCTTTCTGGAAGACGGTCCTTTAATAGGACTCCTAAGGGATGGATATCTGAGAATATTCCTATAGTGGTAACAACTGAACCTACAGAGGATACCACCATACCGGAATCAGAAGACCTATGAAAAGAAAGTTGTATGTGACACAAAAACCTGTGAACGTGAATGTTGCTGTTTTATTATTCTGCTTACTTGCAAAGCCACTTACACTCTTCATTAGTAGCAATAATTTAATAGCAATTGAGCAATCTTCCTTTTATGACAATCTCAGATCAAAATCTAATAAATAATTAAAAATCTTATTTTAAAACCTTTTAAGTCACTTGTCTTTATTCATAATCTTGTTTTCACCTGGTCTAAGCAATCCAGCCTTTTCACTGAGAAAGTCCAGAAAAGTTACTGACAACAAAGGGTTTCATCTTTGTTGCCTTTAATATAAGCTATTACTGAATAAGTTTTTCAAATGGATCTAGAATCAAAATATAGTGCAAGATATTTAGATTAATTTAGAGTTTTATTTAAGGGATGAAAGCTATGGAAGTTGATATACAAACATTATTGATGGAGAAAAGGGTTGGGTTCTTCTTTTCTGACAAGCTTCCATGATAAAATAACTTGTCTAGATGAAGTCTTTTCATTAGTCATTCTTAAATTTCTAAAGTGCTTTGTATTTTTCAACGTGCTTTGAATCATTAGGTAATTGTTCCAGATGGCATGTGCCAGAGTTCAATTGGGTTCTTATTTTTGTTTAGTATTAAGTCAAGGAGACTGAGAGACAATGACTCAAAGAACGTCATACTATTGCAGTTTTCATGATCAAGGTATACTTGGAATTCAAGTTCCACAATGTTGTGTGTTGATTAGGTTCAACTTTATGTATGCATTTTTAGAAGAGTAATAACAAAATACATGCTAATATACATATAAATAAATATATGTATACGACAGGGGGACAAAGATAGTGTGTAATTTGAATTGGCAGCTTTCTTTGCTGAATCTTTAAATTCTGCTCAAATCCTTAAGCACTAGGGAGTATATGCCATAAAACACAAATAAAAACAAGAAATGGAAGAACACGAAAGCATTTGAAAGTAATATAGCACACATCTATCATGAAATATATTAATATATTTGTATAAAAGACTCAAACTAATATAAAGTTATAGATATATCTTAAAATATGGTTGATGCCATGGAACTGGTAAGACATAAGTATCAATTCTTCCCATTTCAATTCAGTTAAAAGTTCTGTGATAGATGTTTATACCAGAGAAGCAATGTCTTATCCATAGAAAACTATCTACCACATTAAGTTTAGGAGACTGGAAGAAGGAAAGTATATAACAGAGTAATGAAAATGCTGTGTAGCAACATCGCTTATTTACAAAAGAATCTGCATGTAATGTTGACATTGGTGGTTGTTTTGATCATCTTCTAGTCTTTACAAGTTTGCTTATGAAAAATGCAGTGCCTAGAAAGGAACAGTATCTTACTTATGCATATTATCACTGTAGAGAATTTGTATAATCTAAAGTATATCTTTAAGATATCTTAGTTTCGGGGGAAGCGGGGGGCGGCGGGGGTGGTGGTGGTGGGATGAATTGGGAGATTGGGATTGACATGTATACACCAATATGTATGAAATTGATAACTAATAAGAACATGCTGTATAAAAAAATAAAATAAAATTCAAATATAAAAAAACAAACAAAAAAACCAAAAAAAGATACCTTGGGCTTCCCTGGTGGCGCAGTGGTTGAGAATCTGCCTGCCAATGCAGGGGACATGGGTTCGATCCCTGGTCTGGGAAGATCCCACATGCTGCGGAGCAACTAAGCCCGTGTGCCACAACTACTGAAGCCCATGCGCCTAGAGCCTGTGTACCACAACGAAGAGTAGCCCCCGCTTGCCGCAACTAGGGAAAGCCTGCGTGCAGCAACAAGGATCCAAAGCAGCCAAAAATAAATAAATAAATAAATAAATAAAACAAAGTTATATTTAAAAAAGATATATTAGTTTTATTTATGTTTTGGTATTTACCTGTTTTAAAATAACAATGTTGGCATCATTGATAACTATAGATATGAGGGTCCCATCGTGCCATTTTTTTGTTCATTTTAATCTTTTAATAAATAAAAAATTAGTCATATTCTATTATGCATTTTGATGAAATGGTTTAGTTATTAGCAATTTGAAATGTTACTATTTTTCATTAAACTGAAATTTTATTGCATTATTTTAACTATCTTCAAATAGTTTAACTCTATGCTCAGTGTCACCACTCTGTCAACCACCAAAAAGGGGCCAGCAATTAAATAGGTTAGTTACAGAACAGTATTCTCCACATCATAAAGGAGAATTTTAAAAGGGGGAATCTTAAGTTTTTTTTTTAAGATTGGTTAGAAAATGATGGAATAGCCCTCTGCTCACTATCATATGTCTTCCTTTCCTGGAAGTGTCTATTAATTCTAATTCAGTTGTCTGACACCTTTAGAAATGCCAAATTTCACAATCTGGTTGCTACACAATTAGAAGTTGAAAGGAATTTTGAATGGGTTTTCCACTGACCTAAAAAGCAGCTAAATCTTTCAAAGTCTGAAGAAATATGATAGGCTTTTTAGAACAGCAGAAAGACTGTGGCATTTTTTCTACCCACATTTGTATACATGAAAAATGAAATAAAGGAGAAAGAAAATTAAAAGAAAAAGTAAATGAATGAAAATAATATTTGCTGATGGACTACTAAATGCCAAGCACTATACTCACTGGTTTATAAAAGCTATTTAATGTGTATTATTTTATTTTATTTTACTTTTTGGCTGCGCCGCATGGCTTGTGTGATCTTAATTCCCCAACAAGGGATTGAACCCAAGCCACCACAGTGAAAGCACTGAGTCCTAACCACTGGACCACCAGGGAATTCCCTATATTTTAAATATTATTTTATTTTCATGATTATCCTGTGAGAAATGTATCTCCATTTTATATAAGAAAATTGAGCCTCAGAGAACTAAGGTGACTAGCTTAATTCTAGCTCCAAAGTAGAAGAAATAGGTGAGTCTGGCTCTAAAATATATGCTCTAAGAACTCATGGTTCATAACTTCTCTTTCAGAATAATTTCAGCCTTAAACTATTTTATTATATCTAGACAAATAATAAAAAATCTCCATTATATTAATTTTGGGAAAATATAGCTATAAATTGAGTAATTTTAGAGTCACCCTCTAAAGTCATTCAGGCACTCATAATCATAAAAAGTTGAACTCTCAGACTTTCAAACAAGCAATGTGCATGTTTAAGTATGAAATTAGAGAAACACAAAAGCATACTCTGATTAAACCTGCTTGTTTCTGCTCAGCATTGTGCACACTTCTGATCGATGTAAACTTTTTTTTTTCTTTCCCCTGTAAGGGGCAAAGAAGGGAGAAAGAAGAGGAAATAAAGAGGACAGAAATGCACAACACTAATAACCATAAGGCTGAACGAAATCATCTAGTGTGATAACACTCCAAAAACATTCCTTTAAATGAAAATGTTTTCTACGTTTCAAAACTTTAGAAGAATTTCCATTATACTGTTCAACAGACTGACTTCTGGGTCATAAAATTTTATCTTCTATTTTATTTAGCCAATTTCTTGATGATCAGCTGGCCAGTTGTTTTCTGGATAACACTAGGTCTGCATTAACAACTACAGCAATAGTTAGATCATTCTTGACTTTAAAAAAAAAATATTTATGTATTTATTTGGCTGCATCAGGTCTTAGTCGTGGTACGCGGATCTTCGTTGCGGCATACGGGATCTTTTAGTTGCGGCATGCGGGATCTAGTTCCCTGACCAGAGATCAAACCCAGGCCCCCCTGCACTGGGAGTGAGGGTCTTAGCCACTGGACCACCAGGGAAGTCCTCATTCTTGGCTTTTAACTCTCCACTCCCTTCAATCATTTCTCAAGGCTGGTATTTTCCATTTCTTAACTCAATATTTGAAAGGACTAGATAACTTAAAATAACTAATTATCGGTTATTACAAAATCAAGGCAAATATGGACAATAATCTTTAGTCAAAATGACCATTTATCCACTTAAAATTTTACATTTTCTAAGTAGACCAATTTATAAATGTTTTAGCAGCGTGGAAATGGAGGGAGCCAATTATTCTCACAAAGGCTAAAGTGGAGCAGAATGTCCAGTCGGGAGTGTGAAAAGAACATCCTGAACTTTCCAACTCAGGGCACAGCTGTACCAGCCGACTTATTAATTCTGGAATTTCCTCACTCTGCTGCTTATGCAAGATAAAACTTACATGACATCATTGCAGTTTCCCAGCCACAACTGCTTTTTATTAAGCTTAGGAAAGTGTTGCTCTGAATGCCCCTTTTCTTATGAAAAATACTTTCAACCTCCACATGCTCTATTCTGTAGGAAGAAGGGCAGTTCACTTTCTATGAAACGTGGAAGAGTGCCAGGCTTTTGCCAAAAGAACAAGCAAGGGGAATCTATTCCAAACTAACTGATCAAAGCACTTCACAAATATATCAAAGGATTTTTAGAAAATTATAATGCTTAAAAAAGTTAACTTTTCAGAACTAAGAAAAAAGTAAGTAAAACTGTGTAAGAATTTCAATGGCTTACACATTGAAGTATTATTACATAAATAAAAGGGTATGTCCCTATTTGAATCCCTTAAATAAAAGAACTAGATTTCAACTCAGGATATAAACTTTCTCTGACTTCTCAATATAATGTGATTTCAATAGGAAGATTTGGTACATATGGGCAAAGAAGGAGGAAAAAGTTATTGCTAAGAGGTTACAATTCAGTTTCAAAAACAATGTGCTTACTATTCTGGATTGTGTAATATTTTGAAGCACATTTCAATGACAACTTAGGCAGTGTAGGAGATGGAGACAGTTCAGGAAACAGAATTGGAAAGAGTCAGAAGGACAAAAGGTAAATTCAATTACTAATTGAAGAATTAGTATAGAAGCTGTAGCACTAGCAAAATAAATCTAAAAGAACAGGGGGAAGAAAGGAAGGCAAGAATGAAGCAGGCCAAAAGGAAATAACTGTGATATTCTATGGTTTCTAGAGTCTTTTCCTTACCCCCTTTGAAGAAGTTTTGTTATATGTATATCAATTGTCTAATGTGAATCGTCACCCAAAATAGATAACTCTCATTACATTTTCTTTATCAACAAACACTTATAAATTGCATATTAAAGCAGTTGTATTTAAATGTGCCAGCTATCTGCTAATCTACCACAAATTAGTAATATAATCTCAAGCAATTTACTTCACTCTGGAAATTTTCTCCAACTATTTCTGTGTTTCAAAGGCCACTTCTGCCTAAGACCTTCCCTGACCACCCTTACTTAAGAGAGCACACTTATAACCCCTTACTGTGCTTGTATTTTTCCTTTATAGCCCTTATTACTCCCTAACATAATGTGTTAGTCTGGGTCCTCTGAGGAGCAGATGCCAAGATGGGGTTAAACCTGCAAAAATTTTATGAGGAAAATCGCCCACATGAGAGAAAATGGGGAGGGAGTCAAAGAAAGGCAGGGAGAGGGTCAAAGAAAGGCTGGGAGAGACCCAAGGGACCTCTGATGGAACTGCATGGATATGTTCTAGACTGCCCAGCAGTCTAGGGAAGATTCAGCAAGGCTGCTGGAGGATCTGTGAGCCCAAGTCACCTGCAGGAGAGGTCGGGTGTTTCCCAGAAACAAGTGTGCCTTAGGGTCACTGTCATGGCGCCTCACTGGCTAGGAGCACACTGTGGAAGGCAGGCTCAGCAAGAAGGCAGTGACGGAGGTCAGAGGGAGCAGAACTGGGGCCCTCAGGTAACTACGTTAAGATCCACAAGACGTCGCCGTCACACACGATGTATGTATTTATTCCTTTATTATTTATCTCGCCCACTCGAATGAATGTTCTCTGAGGGTAGAGACTTTGCTTTTTTATTAACTACTGTATCTTCTGTGCCTGGTATATAGTAAAGAACAATAAAAGTTTGTTAAATGTATCTTAATTATGGGGATAATGCTAGTATCTATCTTAAAAATTATGTATTATACATTATATTACCCAATACATTGTAAATGCTTGATACACGTTAGCAATTATTATTAACAAAATAAAAAATTATCACGCAGTAAGAAAGCAAAGGCATTTAGAATGAAGTTAGATTAGAGGTTACACTGGAACTGCTTTGGGATAAATATATTTGACCCTGATTTGGAGCTAATATATGTTGGCGCAATGAGTATATTGAATACATACATAATCAGAAACACTAATGCGGCCTGACTACTTTTTAGGATAAGCTTGTGCCAGCTCTATTCTCCAGACTCAAAACTGCAATTAAGGGAGACTTTTTAGGATCTTGCTAAAACAGTACTATTTCTTGTGAGCATTCACATATTTTATAGGTCACTTGAGAATTTTAAAAAACCAATATAGTGGATACTTTCCTTGTTCAGTATATACTACCTTTTTAGAAAATACATTATACAATCAGAAAGGAGTTCCTGTGGACAGATGGCTACATAATCCTTCATTTTTTTTAAAACTAAAATGGCTTTTCATTTAAATACCTGTTTGGAATATTTCAAATCAGGAAGTATGTTGCCCCGGAATCCTAATGTTTTGGCACAGTCATCTCTAGAGTACAATGAATAAAAACAATCACCCCAAGTCCCCTTCTCTGGTGGGTTTCCATGTTGCTTAAAGAAATTACGCATCTGGTAGTCATAAGCATGGAAAGGAGGTGATTCCTCTATGAGCTGATGCTAACATAATGGAAAATTCACCTAAATACAATCAACCTGAAATAACTTTTTCTTCTTTTCCAACTTATCTTGAAAAAGCAGGAATACTTTCTAAGCTTAATTTTAAACTCAGTTCCTAATATTTATTTTATCTTACTTCTACCTATGTGAAAAACTGGAGCTAATGAAGTTTCTATAACACAACTGATTTGCCTCAGGTTCCAGGCCTCCTGTGCAAGGCTGTCTTCTGAGCCATACAGCACTCTAGGCTCAGTCACTATTTTGGAACATAAAGTCAAGCATAAACATGGACCACATTTATTCAAAAAACATTATTCAAAAAACATTTACTTCTGATGCATAGAAAGAGATGTGGATATAGTTTATGGTTAATTAAAATAAGTTTCCTCACAAACTCATCAAAATCTATTAAAAACACATTAAACTTATCAAAATACTATAGACGGGCTTCCCTGGTGGCGCAGTGGTTGTGCGTCCGCCTGCCGATGCAGGGGGGCCGGGTTCGCGCCCGGGTCTGGGAGGATCCCACGTGCCGCGGAGCGCCTGGGCCCGTGAGCCATGGCCGCTGGGCCTGCGCGTCCGGAGCCTGTGCTCCGCAGCGGGAGAGGCCACGGCAGAGGGAGGCCCGCATACCACAAAAAAAAAAAAAAAAAAAAAAATACTATAGACAATGTGCATGGCCCCCCTAAAATCAATATGGTGAAATCCTAACCTCCATGTGATAGTATTAGGAGGTGGGGCCTTTACGAGGTGATTAAGTGATAAGGGCATAGTCCTCATGAATGGGATTAGTACAAGAGACTCCACAAAGCTCCCTTGCCCCTTCCCCCATGTGAGTACACAGAGAGAACATAGCCAAATATGAATCAGGAAGCAGGCTCTCACCAGACACCAATCTGTCAGTGCCTTGCTCTTGGACTTCCCAGCTTATAGAAATATGGGAAATAAATTTCTGTTGTCTATAAGCCACCCAGTCTATGGTATTCTGTTACAGTAGCCTGAACTGACTAAGACACATAGCAATGCAGAAAAATTATCATGTTTTTAGATGCATATATGTATAATGTATTAATTATGGTTAATGATCATAATTATCAGAATGTATTAGACTATGCATTACTATGTACTAGACTATGTACAAATCCATACCCTGATGTTTACTTAAGTGTCTTCTTGTTAGCATACCAAAAGGATATTAATATTTAAGATATAATAGGAATAAGCAAAAAAGTTGTATTTTACCAAATACAACCCACTAGTACTATGTTAATAGCATAACGAAACACTCTCTTTGGTTTAAATAAACAACCATTTACTTAGAATCACAGCACTTTAGAATTAGACTCTATCTTGAAATACTCTAGATCAATTCCCTCATTTACAGAATAGAAACTTGGATCAGAAAAGTTAAGGAACTGGCCCAGTCTCACATGGCATGTCTAAAATTAGAACCCAAGAGTCCTGCTTCTGATCTAACATTCCTCCCACTAACTTCTTCTCTCTCCTATCTCAGTGGAGAACACAATCATCCAGATGATGGGTACAAACCACACACGTTCTGGTGACATAACATACTGTATATGATTTCATATTTATCTATATCTATATAAATATAGCCTTATATAATTTGTATACCTTATTTATTAGCCACAGAGAAATAAACCTCTGAATTGGGGTAATGTTAATGTGGAACCAGAGAGTAGAGGCTTTTTTTTTTTACAATATCAAGAAGTTTTACTTTAATCAGTAAAAAATTTTAATGTGACAATATCAAACCAAAATGAATATTCTTTTCTAACTGGAAGGGAGTAAATTTCCATACTGTATTAAAAAAAAAAAAGAGCAAACATTGCTCCTTCCACCAGAAACCTCTTGGTCCATGTCTTTCAAACTATATTCAGTTAGGTGGTGTAAAAATTAACTTAGATGGTTATGATCAGCAGCTTTTCAAATGAAACAGAATAGAATAAAGGAAAAGAAAACATCAGAGCATATCACTCATAGAAATAGTATTATTTCAGGAAACTACTGATTTTGCTTTATATATATGTTCATGCAAACTGGATCACAATGTAAAATATATATATATATATATATATATATATATATATATATTTTTTTTTTTTTTTTTTTTTGCGGTACTCGGGCCTCTCACTGTTGTGGCCTCTCCCGTTGCGGAGCACAGGCTCCGGACGCGCAGGCTCAGCGGCCATGGCTCACGGGCCTAGCTGCTCTGCCGCATGTGGGATCCTCCCAGACCGGGGCACGAACCTGTGTCCCCTGCATCAGCAGGCGGACTCTGAACCACTGCGCCACCAGGGAAGCCCAATGTAAAATATATTGCTTATTCTAGGTTGCAGTCTAAAATGTTTGAAAGTTACTGTTGTACCTACTACTAAATGCTGTTTAAAATTTAAATGTCAGCACTGTTAATAGCAAGTGGAATGGCTTTTCTTCATCACATCAAAACTATTATAACTAATTTGATAAAGAGAGTTATTCAGAATTTGAAACAGTAGCAGAATAAAACTGGTAGAAAACAATTTAATCAGAAAACCTTGATTTAAAAATGTACAAAATGGCATTAACACACATTCCAGGGATATTACTTGCCAAGAGTTAGCTTTTTCCTCCAGCACAATTTCAGTATGAGGGCTTGTTTAACAGATAAGAGACTAAAAAACTCAAGAGCAGACAGTTAAGAAATAAAGAAATAAAATACTCTAAAATTTCTGCCTTTACCTATACTTCTTTGCTCTATCACTGAATATTTTCCAACAATTTTATTACTGTATTAAAAAGTAAACCTTTTTTTCCTTTGACTGTGAAGTGAATTTCAACAAGGAAGTTCAACTTGAAAACACTGGTGCCCTGAATATTTTTGTCATCTTTACAAAGAAAATTGCTCTCCAGGGCAACTTCCTCTGGGTTCATGGCTTTAGCCAATACGCTATGAGCAAAAGATATGGTGTTATTTTACTATTGTATTTCTTGAAGAACTACCTCAAAAACAAGTCAGTCTAAGATATATAGTTGTGTGTGTGTGTGCACGCACACACACGTCACAGAGTCTTAGATTTGTCAGAGTCCCAAGAGGTAGGAAAGTAAGTTTGGTAAATTTCCAAATGCCATAGTGTTTTTCATAAAGTCAGAGTACTACCACAGGTATCACAATTGAGAAAAAGAAAATCTTTTCCTGTGAAGTGCTCTTGACTTCTTCCTTATGTTCCCCTTCCCGTGTCTTTCAGAAGGGCACAAAGGTGTCAAGTATGTTTATCACCAGTATTTGAATATAGAAGAAATCTGACTGCACTTTAAGAAACAAAAGAGTACTATCTCCTATGAAACTTTCAGAATATTTCAGGGAAAATATTTCACACCAGGAAAATTCTGTGACTAGGAATTGAATTTTAGCCCTGCTTCTATCAGTGTCTAGCATGAGCCTAGGTAACTTTACCTCCTTGAGCTTAAGTGTTATCATCTGTACAGTGAGGGATTTTAGCAAACTAATCTCTCAGATCCTCTTTATCTCTAAGATTCTGAAGAATTGTATAAATAAACATGTTATAAAACTTGTTTTCGAAAAAAATTAAAGAGAAATTACACTAATGCACAAAAATCCTAATGAATCCTAGGCTTTCAATCAAAACCTAGATGTTTTCGGCCTTTAATTCTGGATCTGTTAGTATGGCACATATTGCCTTCCTCATTCCTACTTACTCTACTGTATTTCCATGGCTGTAACCAGATGTCATACTTAACTGATAAGTTCCTTTACTTAGTCATTCAGTTTGCTTATTGAGTGCCTCCTATATGCCAGACACTGTACTAGGAACCCCACTTTCACTGTCTCTAACATAAGGATATTAATAATATCTAAATATTAATACTTTATGGTTGTTAGGAAAGTTAAATAATGTAACTTGCATAAAACACTTAGTTCGCGGCGTATTTTGGAATTAGGTAACAACTGGGAAAAGGCCCCATTTCACATCTTCAGCGTTTAGAACCACGTGGCTCAATCCCTTCCTTTATGGATTAAGAGGTTAAAAGAGGTGAGCTGACCTCCCACAGGCTCAGCTCCTTGAGAGCAAAAGAGTTCCATAACTCTCCATCTATTCTTTCTATCATATTATGCTGCTTCTGAACATAAGCAATTCTACTATCTGTTTCTTCCATTCTTTCTCTCAGATTACGAAATGTTGCTAGAAAAAATACCATGCAAATAAATGCCCACAGGGGTGGCAATCCTACTAATCCTGTCAACAACAACCCAGTTAGAGATTAGCTAGGACACCTTGCTATGTACAGATGAGGAAACTGGGTTTTAGAGTAGTTAATAACTGCTCAAGGTCACACAAACAATAAATGGTAAAGTCAGGATTTGAACATAGGTCTGTCCAAGTCTAAAGGCCATGCTCTTTTATGATACCATGTTGCCCTTAAACACGGTCTCTACTTGGCTTTCTAAACAATTTTAATGCTGCCATGAGGGTTAACGTGGGCTACAGCTGGAGCTGAATGTCAGGAATCCAGCCTTCATCAACATTTTCCTCAATGATTTAGCTGCAGACAAAGAAGATATCATTAATTCTGGCAATATAAAAACTGAGGAAGAACTGTGAATTTTAAGAAATATGGGCTAAAACTTCAAAACCTAATAGGATGTTTTCAAGAAATGAACGAAACAGATGATGAAGATGCTTGTGTTCTGAGGCAATATAAGCATTTGTGTCCAAAAAACTAATGGCATTAAAATTTGTGAAACTCGGCTTAATGCCAATTCATAAAAACAAAATAATGGAACAAAAAATTTAGTATTTTGAACATAAACTTATATTGGCTAACAAAGTGACATAGTTACAAAATAGGTTAAAACAATCTTACTTAAACTGTCCTGATAAAAACAGTGTCTGAACCAAAAAAGGAAATAATTTCCCCAAACCATAATCAAGCTAATTGCAAAAACCTGTTTTTATTTTTGGGCACCACATTTTTTCAGAAGTTACAACAAAAGTGAATCCTGAATTCAGTTTCATGGATTATGAAGACTTACTGCATTTTCCAGGGACATGTTGATGAGTCCACTGTCAGTGAACATAGGTAAGAGCCTCCTTAGATGAAGGCCCACGTAGAGGAAAAAGCATCTTAGACGATGACAGAAAAATGTCTTCCTGTTACTGATAACTTAAATATCTTTTTCACTTTTGATTTTAGATCAGAGTCAAATAAATTTAAGCCATAGGCTCATGCATATTTACGTTCTTTAGTTCTCATTCTTTACATTCTACTTGTATTTTAATTTCCCATAGCTCTGATTCTTTTATTTAAATTTGACCATTGTTTTATGTTATATACTAGAATTCATTTTATTTTATTTTCTAGAATTTACTTTAAATCTTTGTAGGATAAGGTGAAGTATAATGAATGAATGAATGAGTGGATTAGCTTAATATTTACTAGGCCTTCAAAAAATTGTTGAGAGAACTGAGTACTTTTAGCTTGAAAACACAAAAGATGTTTTCAAAGTTCAATAGCATCTTATGGAAAAGAGAATATAGATTTCTGTTGCTATAAAGGACAGAAAATAAGACCAGTGTGTAGAAATTACTAGAAGGTGAAGTTCAACTCACTGTGATGAAAATTTCTTAATAGTTAAAGAAGTCTTAAAAAGGAACAGGATGCCCCACAAAGCATCAGGTTTTCTATCACTGTCACCATATTTGAACAGACGTTGGACAACCACCAGCAGGGATGATCCTTTAGTGAGTGGGAGGCTGGACAGATGGAATCTAAAGCCTCCTGCATCTTTGAGATTGTAATAAAATACATATTACGGCAAGAAAAACAACACATAGGTTCTTATAGCATCACATTATCATTGATGACAGCAGTATTGGTAATCATAATAACAACACTAATTGCCATAATAACACAGTATAAGACTTTACAATTGCTTGTATCTGGGGCATCATCAAAAGACATCATATATAAGCATTATTTTTCATCCCAATTTTACAGATAAGAAAATTAGGACGTTTCAAAGTGAAATAACAAACAAAGGTAATGAAATTGCCTAAGCTGACAATAAGTCAGCAAAAATTAAGGTTACTGGCTAAACTACTAACTGTGGTTAACTAGCTAATGTTGACTCTAGTATATCAGAGGCTTAGAAAGGTTGAGATGTAAGGCCAGTAAAGTTTTGCCTAACGAAGAGCTGGCTAAGATGCCATGGATATTGAATTTGATCTTCTGATGTTTAACAACATGTCATGCTGCAGAGCTTTGAGGAGTCCAGAGAACACTCAATTCCTGAATTACCTATTTTATAAGAGGATAGAGAAACTTCAGGGACTCTCTCTCTCCCCCCTCTCTCCCCATATCTGCCTTATTTTTTCAGACCAGATACTATAAATGACAAGGCACATTGCCACAAGAACTTCTGAGCTCACAGTTTTATAGCTTTGCAATCAGAGAAAAAAGGGATCTTTCCTGTAAGCTCTAATTTGAAAACTCCTGGGAAAGAATGCTGATTAGCATGAATCACCCATATACCAATCACCAGAGCCAGAAAATGGTGAAATGCCCCACATGGAGTTGTGCCCATCCTGTGGTTTAGTGGTGTGGATTACTAAAAGCAGGAAAAGACAAAGCAATGTATGTCCACAATACATATTTTCTTAATTGAAATAACTGAAATGTATAATAACCAGGCATTTCTAAATACATCTTTGAAATGGCTTTTTTAGATGTGCATATATTAAAAAACTAAGTCTTCTAAACTTAGAGATTACTTGATCAAAAATATTATAATTTTACCTCATTTTTGGTTCTATTCTCCCTTATTTCTTTTTTTCCTTCCAGATTTTTATCATCTCACAGACATTAGTCAATTTGGCCATAATATGACTCTACTTCTGGTTCTGACTGTGAGAAGCTACTTAGGAAGGAAGGGTATTCGTGGAACACATCTGAATACTTACCGCAGACCAGCAGCCTTCCAGAAGACACTCTTAGGGACGACAACTTCTTTCCAGGTGTCTTCACTCTTGGTAACTGTATATTTTAATTTTACAGAAAAAAAGAAAAAGAAGAAAAGAAAGCCTTATTGTTAAGTTTCCATTCAGTGACTTATTGTAGATACAGATTCAGGTGTCGAACAACTCTTTACTGATGCCTACTCTGTGCCACTGTATTAGACTTTACAGAAAGAATGATGATCAAGAGAGAGGTCTTTCATGGGATCTTCTTCCTAGATAGTGAGGAAGATAATAAACAAATAAGCAAATAAATAAGCTAAATAATCACAGGTTGTGAAAAATGGTATGAGATGAATAAACAGAACACTGTGATAGAGATAAGCAGGGAGTTCTAGGTCAAGGATGAATTTTCCAAGAAGATGAAGTTAAAACTAAAGTGCAGAGGATGAAAGGGAGTCAGCCACTTGGAGACTCAGGGGAAGGTGCTGTAGGTCAGGGTTTCTCAACCTTGGCACTATTGACATTTTGGACCATACAGTTCTTTGTTGTGGGGGACTGTCTTGTCCATTGTGGGATGTTTAGCAGCGGCACTGGCCTCAACCAACTGGATACCATTAGTGGCACCCCTTCCCCACCCTAACTGTGACTGCCAGAAATGTATTGGCCTTTGCCAAATGTCCCCTGGGAGAAAAAAATCATCCCCAGTTGAGAACCACTGTTCTAGGCAAAGGGAATAAAGAATGTAAAATCCCTGAACAGCATGAGATGCTGTTAGGGAAGTAAGGATAGATCATTAGACCATTCAGGGGTCTGCAGGCCTTGGCAAGAATTTGGATTTTATTTTATGTAAATAGTAAGCCACTGAACAATTTTTAAGTTGGGGAGTAACACGTTGACATTTACAATAGGCTACTTTGGCTCCTGTGTGGGAAACAGATTTAAAACCATGAGGATAAATGAGATCTCAGGACCAGGCACTGTGGAACACTATTTATCTTCATTTAGAAGATAAAAGTAGACTGGAAAGTAAAAAAAAGAGAAAAACAGTATGAAAAGGAGCAACCAAAGAGGTTGGAGAAAAGCCACGAAAGAGGATGGTGTTACAAAAACTGGGAGGTGAGTCAAGGATGAAGTGGTCGACTGCAACTAGATTTTTCTGGTTGGCCTCATCATCAAGTCACAGACTGAAGATTTCTCTGGAATTGCACTGGCTTAGCTCATCTTCTTGCCTAACTACAATTTCCTCTACAAATCTTCTGTATATAATTCCAAACTAAACAACCTGTTCAAGAACTTATAAAGGCTTCCTATTATAGCCATGCATTGGCCTTGTTCATTCCTGTTTCTAAAACTTTGCTCTTGAAGTAGTCATGTTTCCTCCTCAGTGCCTTCAAATATCCCTACCTATGAACCTTCCAAGCTGAAGCTCATATCTGATCTCCCACAGAAGCTTTCCCCAACAATTTTCGTCCACATAGATGTCTCTATTCTCTAAAAAATCAACAAAACTTCCAGTTTTTCACTCAATCCGCTGAACACATTTGCTAAGCATCACTGCCTGGAAATACAACAATGAAAAAATATGGTCCCTGCTCTCTAGAAGCTTACTAAGAAAATAACACTTGTCAATATTTCCTTGATGCATTTAGGAAAAAAAGAGTCTGCCTTGTATACAATCCTGAGGTAGCCATTCAGCTATTTCTCTATACTGCATTTCACTTTACCTCACCCAGCTGATTCATGCTTTGCTACACCTTTAGATGTTGATTACCTCCTGGAACTATTGGATCACAGCTCCTCAGGATAGAATATTGCTACTCTTACCACTTATCAGTGATAGGGTGAACATATCCTCAAGATGGTACATCTCCCAAAGTCTGAGTTATAATCACTGCAGAATAATAGTTAAGAGGCATGTAAGTATGGTGGTGCTGATGATGTAATCTTTGGGTAGGCCTCATTCAAACAGTGTAAGATGATCTTTGGCATTCCAACTCTACGCCCTTTCATGATCGCCTGCCCTAAAATGCGGTGCACTGTCAATTTTCCCTTTTTCCATCTGTTTGCTTCAGGCTGCCCTCTTGATGCTTAACTTGTGACCTATTATAAGTCTATCATTTAAAACTTAGTACTTAGATACGCCAAGAACTGGTAGGAAGTTTGAAATTACATGATTAAAAAAGAGTACAGTCAGGGTTTAGTCAAAATTTTTTTTAATTAATTAATTTTTGGCTGCGTTGGGTCTTCGTTGCTGTGCACGGGCTTTCTCTAGTTGCGGGGAGCGGGGGCTACTCTTTGTTGCGGTGCACAGGCTTCCCACCATGGCGGCTTCTCTTGCTGCGGAGCACAGGCTCTAGGTGCGCGGGCTTCAGTAGCTGCAGCACACGGGCTCAGTAGTTGTGGCTCGCGGGCTCTAGAGCACAGGCTCAGTAGTTGTGGCTCACGGGCTTAGTTGCTCTGCGGCATGTGGGATCTTCCTGAACCAGGGATCGAACCCGTGTCCCCTGCATTGGCAGGTGGATTTTTAACCACTGTGCCACCAGGGAAGCCTTTAGTCAAATCCTTGAGCAAGGTGAACTGAAAGGCATTCTTCTATAATCTCGAAACGAGGAAGGGAGATAGTATGAGTCTTCATTATCCACAGTCCAAATTATTTTCCAAGAGTGCTCTGTCAGTTACATTTGCAAAGAAATATAGTACAACGTAATTGTTATGATATAAATAAGTCCAGAAATGGTGAAAGAAGGGCAAGTCTGTCCCAGGAAGTTATGAAAGGTTCCAGGGAAGAAATAAGTACTCAACTGAGACCTAAAGGATCTTGAGAGAACCTAGTAGAATCAAAGAAGTGCAACGAGTTCAGTATAGCTAGTGTGGAGTAAATGGGCAAGAATGGTAGATGAGATAACAGTCTGGGGCCAGATCATGAAGAGGATGGGGGCCCCTGAAAAAATCTTGGTGAGGAATATAACGATTATATTTTCATGTTAGAAAAAACTATTAATAGGCTGGAGGTTGGACTGGAGTGGGAAATAACTAGATGCTATTGCAATAGTCAAGGGAGATGAGTTAGGAGAGATGATTACTTGATGGCTTAAGACAGTGAGAATGGAGATTAAAGAGAGGTAGATTTGAGAGATCTTTAAGGAGATGAGTCAATAGAATTTGATATTAGGATAGAGAAAATGAAGGAAATGTAATATAGGGGTACCCATGGATTCTTGACTTGGGCAACTGGGTGCTATTATCTGAAATAGGGAATGAAAGCAGGTTAGGTTCCAGATGGGTGGGAAGAGATAACGGCACTAAGAACAGGGAATGGTAAAGATGCCCACGTCAATCTGGGACATAGTTAAGTACCTATATGAAATCCAAACGAAGATGCTGTTGCTTAAAAGTGTCTAACCTGAAGATATACATTTGGGAGTCCACGGTGCCCAGGATACTTAGTAGGTAAGTCCATCATGGGGAAGAGATTGCTCAAGGAGACAAGAGGACTAACAACAAAAGAAAATGGATAGTTTGGAAACACAGAGGGCACACATAAGAAGAAAAATATTTAAAGTGCATCAAAGAGGTAGTTGCAGAACCAGGAGAAAGTGGCACTAAGGAAACCAAGGGTAGAATTAATGGTGTTATTTTTTTAAATGTATTTTTTCCCTCATTCTCCAAACGTTTTAAATTTCCTGAAGGCAAGAACCATGTTTGAAATTTCATTGTATTTCCTTGAGTGCTCAATTCAGTGAAGGGAACATTAAACGTTCAATAAATTCTCATTGATTCAGTCCCAGGTACTCTTCGCTTATACCGACCTAAAACGTTTCTTCGTTCTGTTTCTTCAAATAAATGTTTAGAGTTAACTACGAGTTTAGTTAGATCAGTTTTTATAATCTCTATGTTGTACCTGCAACAGCTTTGAAATGAGTTCCAAAACCTTACTACTTATTAAGAGGAATCTGTAGACAGTGGGTTTTTCATTTACTACTGTTCCTAAGAAACAAGTTATTCCAAAACAAAGTTTAGCCCATTTCCCAAGCATTAGCTTGCAACTTAAAACCTGTTGAAAGCACAGTAAGGAGGCAGCCACATTTTTCTCACCACAATTAACCATTAAACGGGTCAACGTGTT
Organism: Physeter macrocephalus; assembly: GCF_002837175.3. Taxonomy (NCBI): domain Eukaryota; kingdom Metazoa; phylum Chordata; class Mammalia; order Artiodactyla; family Physeteridae; genus Physeter; species Physeter macrocephalus. The sequence goes on from NC_041220.1 coordinate 123,187,139, forward strand.
TATTAAGGCTTTCAATTTATTAATAGTCACGAAACAACCAGCTGGGGGATATACACTCATACCAATGGAAGTCATTTAACTGCAAACAGATGCTAAAGAGAACTGCGTATTCGCAAGGGTTTCCAGGCCAGGCAGTACAGGTTGTTTTCTCTGAGGTAACAACTCCTAACTTAAAGCCCAGCCCTTGGTGGATTCGCGTCCCTGAGCTTAGAAAATACTGAATAAACAGACGACCAAGAGTATCGGAATAACCACCTCCACCTGAGGAGCTATCCCTTCCTCCCCTCTACACCACAAAGACCAACCTGCAGCCACCTTTCTCCAACAGCTAAGCCACAGCTCCCGCCTTAGTAAAAATGGTCAAGCTCCTGCTCTCGCGGGATCTTGCGCCTCCGAGTAAGTCAACTGGATCGCGCGCCCCAACGAACCCCCGCGGGAACACAATTCGGCAGGTCCGGAAAGCCGGGAAATCGCGTGCGGGGGCGGAGCCAGCTCGTGGAGCATGAAGGCGGGGCCAGCACCGAGGAGGCGGGGCAGGGGTGAGGCGGGGATTGGGGCGGGGGCGAGGCGGGGATTTGGGCGGGGCTCCCAGGACCTGTTGATTGCAGGTGTCGCTGCCCTGACTGGCAGTGTTGAGGCGTGTGCGCATGCTCCGTGCGCAGGATCGCGCTTTGGGCGGCGGAGACCAGCCGCCTCTGCTCTAGTTCTCGGTGAGACCCGGTTACGGTGCCAGCTGTTGGTGTGTCAGCCTGTTGTCAGCTTGAGGCGGAGCTGGGCCAGCGGGAGGTAGAAGGCCCGTATTTCTCTACCTGAGCCGCACGCTCCCCTCACTAAAAGGGCAGAACTCAAGGTAAGTCTCCAAAACTAGTCCCTGTATGGAGGTCCAACGACCTGCTACCCCCATGGGCCTGACTCGGAGACCCTCATTCCAGTCCCAGGCCTCGTCTCTCCCCTCGCAGCCCCGCGACCTCCTCCCCCACCCCACCCTCCTCGGGGCAGACTCAGGGCTCTTTGCCCGGGTTCTAGCGCCCGAGGTCACGCAGCTTCCGCGCCTCCTTCCCGCCGCGTCCGGGATCTGGCGGAGATGCCTTTGGCCAGGCTGGAGGCGCGCGCGAAGGGAGGAGGTGCTGTACTTACTGGGTCGTGGTTGTTAGTTGCTGCTGTGTTTGAGGGCTGGCCAGGGGCAGAACCTGGGATCCTGCTGGGTCGCTTACTGCATTGGGATTATGAATATTACGCTTACCTGGCGCCTGCCCCTCACTTTTCAAGCCACTGCCTCTCCCGAGCTTTTGAAAGGGGTCCAGGTAGTTATGTTGCCCTCTTTGGAGAAGAGATGACTCGTGAGAATCTTTGGGCTGGTGGTTTCTGGGTGGTAGTAGTAATTTAGAAAGTTAATGTTTAGCTTCTAAATGGCGACTTACGGGACGTTTACTAAACTACTTTTAAACATCGTTGGAGAACAGGAAGTACTTGCACAGGTGTAATACGGAGGGTTTCTAAAGCCTGCAATCTGAGCGTGCTCTGAGGTTTTGTTATCCTGCTACAAGGTTTTCTTTATCAATGCGAAGCCTGATTAATGCTTGCAAAATGTAGTGCAAGGCTTTATTTGTTAGATAGCAGAGTTTGCCAAATGTTTTCTCATCTGGAAAAAAATATGTATTTTTTTGCAAGGAGTATTCAAGGCTATTTCTGAGGGATGTTTAAATTTAGCAGGGTCTTTGTGATTAGGGTCTGATTCACTTTTAGTTCTGTTCTTTAAAGAAAAGCGTTGCTAATTCTCAATATTTAAAAGGAGGAGGAGAAATTGCTAACAAAATTCTGATTGAAATGAACTTTTGCCTAAGTTAATACTTCTTGTTAGTTTAATTTTCTATGTCTTTTCAGTTCCATGATGATGGTCTGGGCATAAATCCTTAATCTTGTAAAGAGAAACTAAAACAAACGAAACTTATATTTTGCAAAATCAGAATATATGATTTATCCACCATTGTCATAATTCCAAATAGACAAACTCACTGTAGGTAGGAGTTAATTATGTTCTGAAAAAACAAGTTTTTTGTTTTTATTTTACATTTCAGACGTTTTTAAAATGAGCTCTTTGGACAATTTGTTTAGGTTCATGATTACTGGTGATAAATCATGATGGTGATTTATTCAACTCAACTCACTGGTAGTTAGTGTATTTTTTTACTACAGTGTGAAAAATAAGCAAACAAGAACAGATCTTTCCTTTTCCCTATTAACTAAAAAAAACTTTTTATAAATGTATGTAGATTTCATATAGTTCATGGAACTTGACACCAATAGTCATTCATTAATATTATTTTCTTTAGAAGATACGAAAAAGTAGTTTTTACAAAGAAAGCAATTTTAATGGTGGAAGGGCACCATTTTTCACCTAGTTTTCTTTTTCTTACAAAAAAGAAAAAATCACAAAACTTATGGTTTTAGTATGTACTGTGGGTCGAGATCTTTTCTATTATTTAGTGTCAAATGTTTATTTTAAACTGTGTAGTATCAAATACAATTTTGGGATCATGGTTTAGGAGTTTGTTTTAGCAAGACAAAGAGTTTAAAGATGAAAATTCTCTTTTAAGGTAGTGTACACATTGAAAAGTCAAAATCACAGTTATTTTCCCTGCTGGAACTGTTTGGAACTCACCTATCATGCTAGAAAGGACATTTTTTACCCTACAATTTTCCAAAAATATGTTTGAAATCTATAAAGTGGTAGAGTGAGCTATCCTACAAGGATGTTTAGTTACTAAAATACTGAGCAGATCTTGGTATTTGACAGCTTTAACTATAAGGTTTTTCTTAATTATAGGCCCTAAGGCACCCTACAGTAAGGTAACAGATATTTCATCTGGAAGTATTTTGAACACAGGGTGTGCTAGATGTGTTTGGGCTCAAAAGATTGTCAGTATAGCCTACTGTTGCTCATGAGCTCTTGGATTAAAGGAGGAAGTGTGCTAATTTATGTCATATTTGGAGAGATAGCTACAAATTAGTGATGATACATATGTAGCATTAGTGTATGATTAATTTTGTACAGATGTAACGATTTTAGAAAATTTTGCATTACAGTATATGCACACAATAGGAACAAGACATGTTCTACCACAGATAAAATCTTCAGGGGTTATTTAAATTTTAAATAACTAATATCCTAATCTTGGCTAGTTATTTTCTTTAAATAATAGGAATATACATATATAGAATATTTAGGCAAAAGTATTTGTTCTTTGCTTTTCCAAGTTAATCCATATCCTCTATCAGCAGTTCTTTTATAAACTAAGGGTACATGATTAGACCTGTGGTCTGTGGTTAGGACTGAATTTTAATGTAATTGTTTTTCTTTGGAATCATATACATTCTTTTTTTTTTCCTTCCTTTTTAATTTTAGTCCCATGAATTTTATTTTGTGCTTTACAGACATTATTCTAAGGCATCCATAGGCTTCATTAGGCCATCAAAGGTGTCCATGACATACCCCAAAGTACCACAAACCATTGCATATGGTTGAAGAAATTTTGTTTTAGATGAGTCACTTCAGAAAAGTTGCTTCGTATATTTGTCATTCATCAGAAAATAAAATGTTATACAACATAAATCGTATTTCAATATCTTAGCTGTTTTAATGAATAAAGTCAGTTATCTGAGCTGTTGTGGTATTTTTGAATTAACTTGGAAATAATTACATTAGTCTTCTATTTTTACAAATATTGACCTGCAAAAAGCACTTTGAAGAAATACTTTTCCTGTGGAATTTGGAAGGTTTTTTTTTTTTACTTACTTTTTGTGCTTTTCCAAGCTAGCAAATTTATTCAGTAAATATTTGTTGACCTATTGTTGTATGCTAGGCACTAGAGATTGGAAAATTAGTAAGACAATGTTGACGTAGTCAGAAATAAGAGTTCTACCTTTCCTAAGCCTTGTCTGTGGCTATTCCCAATCCTCCCCCAAATGCACTGAGTTTCCAAAGATCAAATAGTCTTTTTCTTACACCCTTGCTTTTGCAAGGTGCTGCTTCCCTTCTCTTCCAGCTTCCCAGTCATCTATACCACACCTGTGAATTATCTTCATTTTTGGTTACCACTGTATTTTTTACATCTCGTTGTTAAAGATTTATATTGTGTCGCTATAGAGGAAGAGGGAAAAACTAAGGGAATGAACACGATATGTGTATTGGCATCTTAAGTGTAAGGAGAATACTGGATGGACAGCGCAAGGGTTGGTAATGCAGGTGCGGGGAGCATTCTTACAAACCAGAGACATGATGTGAGCAATGTCAAGGGACATTTTGGGTGCTCTAGTTATTGTTTATGGCTGGATGGATTGTCGTGTTATTTATGAATTAAAATCGTCATTAAGGAAGTTTTGAATTATTTTTCTGAAAAGTTGTACATAGGTTGAATTTTTCTAAATTAAATCTTCTCTGTTGCTTACATTGTTATTTGAGTTGCTTTCCCTTTATTTCTGATGCATTGCCTTCTAATATTGTAACTCATTTTTCTTTCTGTAGCCCAAACAGCTTGTAAATGAATGTTAAAAATAATACTATGGTGAATCCACTTGTAAAGTGAAGCATTCCCAAACATTTTTTTGTAAATCAGAATTTTTCATATTTTAAGTTTTCTTAAAGTAAGATAGTTCTATAAATGAAAGTGCTTTTTTTCTACTAAGAATGACTTATTAATAGATTTTAAAATTTAGAAATTAATACTTTATTATACAGTTTATCTGATGCCACTAATCTGGATTAAGGCTTTAGTCAAGATTGATATGTCAGTTTAAGGAAATGGAGAAATAATAAAATGGGGTATAAAATATCATAATACAGCTTTTACTTTTTCTTCAAATGTGTATTTATATTGTTAAAAAATCATTTTATATCAAAGATTGTGTTTTTGCTGTCATTATAATTAGCTTGCCTTTACTGAGTGCGTGCTATGTTTTGGGCATTTATTAGGTATTTTATACATGGTTGATGATTCTTATAATAATTCTATGAACCTTTTTATATAGCTTATGATTACAGATGATGGAACTCATCTGCTGTTAATGATTGAGTAGTTGAGTAATGTGCTTTGTTGGCAGAAGCTTTTCAGAGGTAGAATAATTGGGAATCATGGGGTCAGTATCAAAACATGGATTCCATCCTTGTCAAGAACCCATCAGGGCATTCTTTGTTTACCAGGTACTTTGTGCTTTGGCTTCTTCTAAACTTCTCAGCCTGCATAATAAGCTCCTGCCCCTCTAATGATGGCCCTCCCTGTTTTTAGGTGAGCAGGCTGTTTGAACCCTGGAAGATTTTTCCTCCTATAAGGTACTGCTGTATAGGCCTGAGATAATCTTACCTCCTTGTCAGTATAGTACTGACACTAACCTAGCTGTGAGGTGATGGGAAATTGTCCTGTACCCTTAGTGCCTAGGTCATCTTTGTTGATTTCAGAGGGTTTGTTGATTGAGGTTTCACTTTATTTCCTGAGCTTCATTCAATAAGTATTTAATAACTACCTACCATGTACTATGCATTGTTCTAGATGCTTGGAATTCACTTTATATTCTAAGAGGATTGGGAGGAGAAACAATAATAAACAATAATAAAAATAATGAGTCAATCGCATACTATATTAGTTGGCGAAGAATGCCAAGGAGAAAAGAAGAAATAGAGCAGGGAAAGGGGAATTGGGAACGTGGAGTGGGTTTCAATTTTAAATAAGTATAGGCCTCATATAGAAGGTGATTTTTGAGCACAGCAATCATGCAGTGAGCCAAGGAGAAGCCCTGTGGGTATCAAGGGGAAGTGTATTCCAGGCAGAGGAATAGATAGTGTAAAGGCTTTAGAGCAGGAGTTTTCATGGTGGCCCATGAAGCTGAAAAGGAGAATGTAAAGGGAAAGTAGTTAGAGATGAAGTTAGAGGTGAGAAGATGGACAGGTGTTACATAATAAGAAATATATATTTGGTATCTGGCTGTTTCCTGGCATACAACTCCTAAAACTCTTGGAATCTACAAAGTGATAAATGTTTTCTGTGTGCAAATGAGATGACTAGTGGCTGGAGGTTAGCCTCAGGGTGGGAACTTATTGTCAGGAAACCAACCATGTGATTAGAGGATTGGAACTTTCAGCACCCCCCCCCACCCCCCGCCCCCCACCCAACCCCTTCAGGGAGGGGAGAGGTGGAGATTGAGCTACTCACTAATGTCCAGATATTTAATCAAGCATGCCTATGTATTGAAGCCTCCATAAAAAGTCCTAACTGAAGGGGTTCAGAGAGCTTTTGGGTTGGGGAACTTGTGGAGGTGCTGGGAGGGTGGCGTTTGTTGAGAGCGCATGGAAGCTCCCCTTCCCACATACTTTGCCCTATGCAGGTCTTCCATCTGGCTGTTCCTGAGTTGTATCCTTTTATAATAAACTTGAAATCTACTCAAGTAAGCTATTTTCCAGAGCTGTGCTAGCAAGTGAATTGAATCCATGGAAGAGGTCGGTGGGAACCCCTAACTTATTGGTTATTGATCAGAAGTACAGATGACAACTTGGGACTTGTGGTTGGTGTCTGAAGTGGGGGGGTCAGTCTGGTGGGACTGAGCCCTTGACTTGTGGAATCTGACCCTAACTCCGGTAATGTCAAATTGAGTTAAATTGTAATTTCTGCTGAGAATTAGAGAATTGCTTGTTGTGTAAAAACCCACACATCTGGGCTCAGAAGTGGTGTGAGAGTATAGAATAAAGCGTTTTTTACTTTTAGCAGGTAGTATGGGCTTTGCAGGCCATTATAGAGACTTTTTGGTTTTTAATCTGAATTAATAAGGACCCGTTACAAGGTTTTGAACAGAAGGATGACTTTATGACTTAATTTTAGAAGGATTTCTTGGTCTAATCTTGGGGATAGACTGTAAGGGGTAAGGGTAGAAGCTAGGAGATAGTTAGGAGTCTATTCTGGCAATCCTGGGAAGAGCTGATGATGGCTAAGACCAGAATAGTAGAAGTGGAGGTGGTGAGAATTGGTCAGATTCTGACTGAGATATGCAAGAAAGAGGAGTCAAAGATGATACCAAGATATTTCTTCTGAGCAACTGGAATGATGAAGTTACAATCAGCTAAGATGGGGAAGAAGATATAGGTAAAGCAAGAGTTCAGTTTGGGGCTTTGTCAAGGCAAAGGAATGTTAGGTTATGCCTGCTTTGGCATGCTTTTCTTCTGAAGATGATGTCTTAAAGCAGATTGCCATAAGCCATTTCCTTTAATGTTCATACTCTGTGTCCTGAATACACAAGCACTCTTGTTTTTCTCTAATTAGTTACCAGTGAAAACTTGTGATTAGTAAAAGCCAGAAGAAATAAAGCACAGTTCTTTATTGTACACAAAGAAACTGAGCAAAAAAAGTACAAAACATTGAAAATTATTTAAAATTTGCTGTTTTTGGTGGTGGTGATATAGATTGTCCTTATTACTTTAGTTTTATTTTCTGTGTTTGTTTTATAAATTTTCTAGTATAGTCTTCTCCAGTTCCTCTATTAGTAGAGTGACAGTGGTTTTCTCTATCAAAGGACATCTACTCTTCAATTATCTTTCTTACTGTAATCCTTCAACTTTATAAAAATGAGATAGCTCTATAACGAATGAGATTTTTTTATTGCTTTAACTTGCTACATGTTTATATATAGGTATATGTATCTGTGTACCTATAGATAGCTTGCAATCTAGTTATCTAAAATAAAGCCTTAAATACTTTTATTAGTAAGATGAACAGTTGTAATATATCAGTGAAAAGTCTTAAGTGTGTCCTTGAGTAGCTGTATTGCTTATTTGTGAAAAGATATTAAAATGAAATTTCACTTTACAGTTTGATGGCTGGGCCACGGTACTATTAAGAATAATTTCAATTGCTTTATTAACAGTGATTCTGTACTACTATACTACTACTATTCTATCCTACTATACCTAGACTGTAGGTATTTCTAATTTCCTTTATGCAGTATTTATACGTATTTTAGATATCTATATAAAAAACAAATACTATTTTATAATCAAAACCCAGTATACTCAAAAGAACAAATAAAGGAGTCTCATGGCTTTATCAGCTATTGTGTTAGTTTCCTAGGGTTGCTGTCACAAATTACCACAAATCAGATGGCTTAAAACAATAGAAATTTATTCTCTCACAGTTCTGGAGGCTGGAAGTGCAAAATCAAGGTGTTGGCAGGATTGGTTCCTTTTCAGGGCTCTGCATAGAATCCTTCCTTGTTGCTTTCTAGCTTCCATTGGTGGCTATCAATTCTTGGTTTTCCTTGACTTGTAGCTGTATCATTCTAACCTCTGCCTGTCATCCTCACATGGTGTTCTCTGTGTGTGTGGGGACACACAATTTAACCATAAAATGAGTTCAATTTAAGCTATTATTACCATTTACCTAGCCTGTTCTAGTAGCCTAATCAAATCACTGTTTGTTAGAATTTGAATAAATTCTATGTAGCCTAGTCCTCTCTGATTTAAAAATAGGGAAAGAAATTTACCCCAACTAAAGACTTTAGTGTGCTGTAGATTTACTAATTATTTAAGGTACTGGGCTTAAAATTTGGGGGAAGAAAATGGAGTTAGTATCTAGGGTAAAGAAGGAAAGAAGCCCTGGAATCTTTCTTTTTGGGGTTAACTTATTTCTGGTAAAGCACTGATTCGTAAGAAAGCAGCAGTGATTTTCTTTCTTGCCTTTTTTTTTTTTTTTTTTCCTTTCAAACTCCTGGCACATTTTCAAGTTCAAATTCAAAATTTTAAATCACAAGTTTGAAATACTTGCGTAAGATAAAATTGTCAATCCTTTTCAAACTTTTCCAATTAATTGAAGAGGAGGGAATACTTCCAAATTCATTTACAAGGCCAGCTTTACACTGATTCCAAAGGTAAGTAAGGACACTATAAGAGAAGAAAACAATAGGCCAATATTGCTGATGAATATAGATGCAAAAATTCTCAATAAAATATTAGCAAACCAAATTCAATAGCACATTAAAAGGATCCATCACCATGATCAAATGGGATTGATCCCTGGGATGCAAGGGTGGCTCAACATTTGCACAATCAATAAGTGTGATATACCACATTAATAGAAGGAAAGTTAAAAATCATATGATTTTTATCTCATATGAGATACTCATGAGTATCTCAATAGATGCAGAAACAGCATTTAGCAAAGTTCAACTTACTTTCAATATAAAAGTTCTCAACAAAGTGGGCATAGAGGGAACATACTTCAACATAATAAAGGCCATATTTTTAAGCCCACAGCTAACATCAGACTCAACTCCAAAGCTTTTCCTTTAAGATCAGGAAGATGAGGGTGCCCACTCTCACCACTCCTATTCCACATAATACTGGAAGTTATAGACAGGGCAGTTAGGCAAGAAAAAGAAATAAGAGGCATCTACATCAGAGAGAAAGAAGTAAAGTTTCTCTGTTTACAGATGACACGATATTGTATATAGGAAATTCTAAAAACCACCAAAAAACTTCTAGAACTAAAAAATAAATTCAGTAAAGTTGCAGGATACAAAATCAACATACAGAAATTTGTTACATTTCTATGCACTAACAATGAATTGTCTGAAAAAGAAAGAACTAAAACAGTCCCATTTATAATAGCATTAAAAACAGTAAAATACTTAAGAATAAATTTAACCAAGGAAGTAAAAGATCTGTACACTAAAAACTATAAGATGTTGATAAAAGAAATTGAAGCCAAACAAAGAAATGGAGATACCCCATGTTCATGGATTGGCAGAATTAATATTGTTAAAATGTATATACTACCAAAAGCCATCTATAAATACAGTGCATTTCCTATAAAATTCCCGTGATATTTTTCACAGAAAGAGAAAAACCACTTCTAAAATTTGTAGGGAACCACAAAAGACCCAAAGCTATCCTAAGAAAGAAAAACAAAACCAGAGGCATCACACTTCGTGATTTCAAACTGTACTAAAAAACTATAGTAATCAAAACAGTATGATACTGGGGGAGTTGCCAAGGGTTTCAGAGTAAGAAGACCCTGAGCTCACCTCTTCCCATGAATACACCAAAACTACAGATATTTACAGAGAAACTATTGGTGAGTAAAACCAGAAGGCTAGCAGAAAATACCTTCTACAACTAAAGATATACACGAGACAGGTAAGAGGGCGGAGATGCAGTATAGTAAAGACCCATAACCCCAGGTTAGACACCCACAAATGGGAGGATAACTACAACTGCAGAGGTTCTCCCCAAAGAGTGAGTGGTCCATACCCCACATCGAGCTCTGCAGCCTGGGGGTCCTGCACTGGGAAGATGAGACCCCAGAACATTTGACTTGGAAGGCCAGTGGTGCTTACTTTCTAGAGAGCCAGAGGGCTGTGGGAAATAGAGCCTTCATTCCTAAAGGGTACATACAAAATCTTACATACTCTAGGACCCAGGGTAAGCAGTAATTTAAAAAGGACCCTGGGTCAGTCTGAGTTGCTGATCTTGGAGGTGTTCCTGGAGAGACAGAAGGCAGCTGGGACTTGTCCTGGCCATAGACAGTGGTGGCACCATTTTTGGGAGCTCATTCTACCACATGGACATTGGTTCTGGCAAGCATCATTGTGGACTCTTTTCTCTAGCTTATTAGTGCTGGGACCCGGCCAGGCCCACTGGCCTGTCAGCACAAATACTAGGATGCCTCAGGCCAAGAAACTAGCTGGCCTGAGGCTCAGCCCTACTCAACAGCAGGACTGCTGCTCTAAGATCTTATGAGCCCACAGCCACTGTAGGACCCAGCTCCACACACCGGTGTGCTGGTGCTAGCCCTGGGACCCCACAGCCAGGGACCTTAGAACTCCACCCAAGAGGGCCAGCACTAACCCTGGGATTCCCTGGGCCTCAGTCCCACTCACCAGCAGGCCAAAACACCAGCTCCAGGAACCTGTAGCCAGGCCCCAGGACCTGGCTCCGCTCACCAGTGGGGCAGCACTAGCTCCAGTATCCTCCCTTACCTACTAGTCACTGGGCGGGAACCAGGCCTGGGAACCCCTGGGCCCTGGCCCCACCCATCTGTGGGCAGACACCAGCCCCAGGACCAACACAGCCCCTCAGCCAGCCACCTTGGGATCTGGCCCCACCCACTGGTAGGCTAACATTAGCTTTGGGATACATCAGACCCCACAGCCAGCTGTGTCAGGAACAGGCTCTGCTCACCAGCATGCCCACACCAGTTCCAAGATCTCCTGGGGCCCTGCAGCCAGAGACCTGGGAACCTAGCTCTGTCCTCCAGTGAGCTTGCACTAGCCTGGGATCTCCTAGGCCTGGCCCCACCCCACCAGCAGCTCGCCACTAGATTGGAGACACGTTGGACCCCTCAGCCAGCTGCCCCAGGATCCAGCTCCACTCACCAGTGGGCTAGCAACAGCTTTGGGACACCATGGACCCTGCAGACAGCTGTGTCAGGAATTAGCCCCATCCACCAGCAGGCTGACTCTAGAATGAAGACCCCCACTCCTGCAGCCACCCACTCCAAAACCTGGTTCCACCCACCAGTGGGGCAGCAGTAGCTCCAGGACCGCCTCCACCCCGGGCCCCACAGCCAACAGCCTTGTGAACTGGCCCCACCCACCAGCAGCTGGCAGTCTCCACACAAAACAGTGCCTGACAGTCAACCAGAATGGCAGCCAGCCATGCCTACTAGACTGCCCACAGTAGTCAGCCCACCACAACAGCGCACTCTCTTCTGGTCGTTAGAGCTATTTCAAGAGCACACGGAACATTCTCCAGGATAGATCACATGCTAGGCCATAAAAAGATGGCTAGGCCATCTTTTCTGACCACAACTCTGTGAGACTAGATATCAACTACAAGAAAAAAACTACAAAAAAACCACAAACATGTGGAGGCTAAACAACCAATGGATCACTAAAGAAATCAAAGAGGAAATTTAAAAATACCTAGACACAAATGGAAATGAAAACACAACAATCCAAAACCTGTGGGACACAGGAAAAACAGTTCTCAGAAGGGTTTATTGTGATACAAGCTTACCTCAGGAAAGAAGAAAAATCTCAAACAACCTAACCCTACACCTAAAGGAACTAAAGAAAGAAGAACAAACAAAACCCAAAGTTAGTAGAAGGAAACAAGTCATAAAGGTCAGAGCAGAAATAAGTGAAATAGAGACAAAAAAAAAGCACTAGAAAAGATTAATAAAATTAAGAGCTGGTACTTTGAAAGGATAAACAAAACTAATAAACCAATAGCCTGAATCATCAAGAAAAAAGAGGAGAGGACCCAAATCAATAAAATCAGAAATGAAAAAGGAGAAGTTACGATCGAAACCACAGAAATAAAAAGGATCCTAAGAGATTACTATGAACAATTATACACCAATAAAATGGGCAGCCTAAAAGAAATGGACAAATTTCTACAAATGTACACCCTCCCAAGACTGAACCAGGAAAAAATAGAAAATATTAGCAGACCAATTACTTGTAAAGAAATTGGATCAGTAATTAAACAACTCCCACAAAATGAAAGTCCAGGACCAAATGGCCTCACAGGTGAATTCTACCAAACACATAAAGAAGTGTTAACACCTATTCTTTTCAAACTATTCAAAATATTGAAAAGAGGGGAACACTTCCAAACTCATTTTACGAGGCCAGGATCACCCTGATAACAAAACCAGACAAAGATATCACAAAAAAAAGATTACTGACCAATATCACTGATGAACATAGACACAAAAATCCTTAACAAAACATAAGCAAACTGATTTCAACAATACATTAAAAAGGTCATATGTCATTGTCAATTGGGATTTATCCCAGGGATGCAAGGATGGTTCAATATCTGCAAATCAGTGTGATTTCCCCATTGGCAAATTGAACAATAAAAATCATGTTTGTCTCAGTAGATGCAGATAAAGCTTTTGACAAAATTCAATATCCATTCATTATAAAATTTCTCAACAATTTGGGTATAGAGGAACCTACCTCAACATAATAAATGCTATGTATGACAAGTCCACAGCAAACATTTCACATAACAGTGAAAAGCTGAAAGCATTTCCTCTAAGATCAGGAACAAGATAAGGATGCCTACTTCCACCACTTTGATTCAACATAGTATTGGAAGTCCTAGCCACAGCAATCAGATGAGAAAAAAAATAAAAGGAATGCAAATTGGAAAGGAAGAAGTAAAACTGTCACTGTTTGCAAATGAAATGATACTATACATAGAAAATCCTCAAGATGCCACCAAAAACTACTAGAGTGCATCAAAGAATTCATTAAAGTTTCAGGATATAAAATGAATATGGAGAAATTTGTTGCATTTCTATACACTAACAATGAACTATCAGAAAGAGAAATTAAGAAAACAGTCCCATTTACAGTTGCATCCAAAAGAATAAAATACCTAGGAATAGATCTAACTATGGAGGTAAAAGGCCTGTGCTTGGAAAATTATAAGTCACTGATGAAATAAATTGAAGACAATACAAACGGAAAGATACACTGTGTTCATGGATTGGAATAATTAATATTATTAAAATGATCCTACTACCCAAGGCAGTCTATATATTCAGTGCAATCCTTATCAAAATGCCAATGGTATTTTTCACAGAACTAGAACAAATAGTTCTAAAATTTGTATAGAAGCACAAAGACCTTGAATAGCTGAAACATTCTTGAGAAAGAAGAACAAAACTCAACCTATCATGTTCCCTTACCTCAAACTATACTGCACAGCTACAGTCATCAAAACAGTATGATACTGGCGGAAAAACAGACACATAGATCAATGGAACAAAATAGCGCATAAGTGAACCCACACTCATATGGGCAATTGATCTACCACAAAGGAAGCAAGAATATACAGAGGAAAAGGCAACATCTTCAATAAATGGTCCTGGGAAAACTAGACAGCTACATGCAAAAGAATCAAACTGGATTAATCTGTCACACCATGCACGAGTATAAATTCAAAGTGGATTAAAGATTTAAATATAAGACCTGAAACCATAAATTCTGGAGGAATACATAGGGAATACTCTCTTTGACATCAGTCTTAATAATATTTTGGGGGATATGTCTCCACAGGTAAGGCAAACAAAAGTAAAAATAAACAAATGGGATTACATCAAACTAAAAAGCTTTTGCACAGTGAAGGAAACTTCAACAAAAGGAAAAGGCTACCTCCTGAATGGGAAAAGATATTTGCAAATGATATATCTGATAAAGGGTTAATATCCAAAGTATACAAAGAACTCATACAACACAATTTCTGAAAAACAACATGATTAAAAAATGAGCAGAGGATCTGGATAGACATTTTTTCAGAGAAGACAGGCAGATGGCCAACAGGCACATGAAAAGATGCTTAACATCACTAATCATCAGAGAAATGCAAATCAGAAGCACAATGAGATATCACCTCACACCTGTCAGAATAGCTGTCATTAAAAAAGACAACAGGGCTTCCCTGGTGGCGCAGTGGTTGCGCGTCCGCCTGCCGATGCAGGGGAACCGGGTTCGCGCCTCGGTCTGGGAGGATCCCACATGCCGCGGAGCGGCTGGGCCCGTGAGCCATGGCCGCTGAGCCTGCGCGTCCGGAGCCTGTGCTCCGCAACGGGAGAGG
>NC_041220.1:123202585-123214494 GCF_002837175.3 Physeter macrocephalus
TATACACTAACAATGAACTATCAGAAAGAGAAATTAAGAAAACAGTCCCATTTACAGTTGCATCCAAAAGAATAAAATACCTAGGAATAGATCTAACTATGGAGGTAAAAGGCCTGTGCTTGGAAAATTATAAGTCACTGATGAAATAAATTGAAGACAATACAAACGGAAAGATACACTGTGTTCATGGATTGGAATAATTAATATTATTAAAATGATCCTACTACCCAAGGCAGTCTATATATTCAGTGCAATCCTTATCAAAATGCCAATGGTATTTTTCACAGAACTAGAACAAATAGTTCTAAAATTTGTATAGAAGCACAAAGACCTTGAATAGCTGAAACATTCTTGAGAAAGAAGAACAAAACTCAACCTATCATGTTCCCTTACCTCAAACTATACTGCACAGCTACAGTCATCAAAACAGTATGATACTGGCGGAAAAACAGACACATAGATCAATGGAACAAAATAGCGCATAAGTGAACCCACACTCATATGGGCAATTGATCTACCACAAAGGAAGCAAGAATATACAGAGGAAAAGGCAACATCTTCAATAAATGGTCCTGGGAAAACTAGACAGCTACATGCAAAAGAATCAAACTGGATTAATCTGTCACACCATGCACGAGTATAAATTCAAAGTGGATTAAAGATTTAAATATAAGACCTGAAACCATAAATTCTGGAGGAATACATAGGGAATACTCTCTTTGACATCAGTCTTAATAATATTTTGGGGGATATGTCTCCACAGGTAAGGCAAACAAAAGTAAAAATAAACAAATGGGATTACATCAAACTAAAAAGCTTTTGCACAGTGAAGGAAACTTCAACAAAAGGAAAAGGCTACCTCCTGAATGGGAAAAGATATTTGCAAATGATATATCTGATAAAGGGTTAATATCCAAAGTATACAAAGAACTCATACAACACAATTTCTGAAAAACAACATGATTAAAAAATGAGCAGAGGATCTGGATAGACATTTTTTCAGAGAAGACAGGCAGATGGCCAACAGGCACATGAAAAGATGCTTAACATCACTAATCATCAGAGAAATGCAAATCAGAAGCACAATG
The DNA here is from genome assembly GCF_002837175.3 of Physeter macrocephalus. NCBI lineage: Eukaryota > Metazoa > Chordata > Mammalia > Artiodactyla > Physeteridae > Physeter > Physeter macrocephalus. Next base: position 123,203,674 of record NC_041220.1, read on the forward strand.
AGATATCACCTCACACCTGTCAGAATAGCTGTCATTAAAAAAGACAACAGGGCTTCCCTGGTGGCGCAGTGGTTGCGCGTCCGCCTGCCGATGCAGGGGAACCGGGTTCGCGCCCCGGTCTGGGAGGATCCCACATGCCGCGGAGCGGCTGGGCCCGTGAGCCATGGCCGCTGAGCCTGCGCGTCCGGAGCCTGTGCTCCGCAACGGGAGAGGCCGCAGCAGAGGGAGGCCCGCATACCACAAAAAAAAAAAAAAACGACAACAGATAACAAGTGTTGGTGAGAATGTGGAGAGAAGGGAACCCTCATGCACTGTTGGTAAGGATGTAAATTGGTCAGCCACTGTGGAAAGTAATATGGAGATTCCTCAAGAAATTAAAAATAGAGCTGCCAAAAAGAAAAAGAAAAAGAAAAAAAGAACTGCCATATGATCCAGCAATTCCACTCCCGAAGAAAACTAAAACAGTATTTTGAAAAGATGTATGCACCACTATGTTTATTGCAGCATTCTTTACAATAGCCAAGATACGGAAGCAGCCCAAGTGCCCATTGTAGATGAATGGATAAAGAAGAGGTGTTACATATATTTATATACATACAATGGAATATTATTCAGCCATAAAAAATGAGATCTTGCCATTTGTGACAACTTGGATGGACCTAGAGAGCATTATGCTAAGTGAAATAAATCAGACATAGAAAAACAAATACTGTATGATTTCACTTATATGTGGACTCTGAAAAACAAAACAAATGAACATACATAGCAAAACAGAAACAGAGTTATGGATATAGAGAACAAACAAGGTAGTTGCCAGAGGGCAGAGGGTTGGAGGAAGGAAAGAAGTAAGTGAGGGAGCTTAAGAGGTACCAACTTCCACTTGCAAAATAAATGAGTCATGGCTATGAAATGTACAGTGTCAGAAATATAGTCAATAGCTATGTAATAGCTTTGTAAGGTGACATATTGTAACTTTTAAAAAAATGTGTAGAAATACCAAATAACTTTGTTGTGTAACAGGAACTAACGTAATGTTCTAGGTCAGTTATACTTCAAAAATGAACAAATATAAACTCAATAGACAAAGAGAAGATTTGTGGTTACCAGAGGTAGGGGGTTGGGGGAGTGGGGAAACTGGATGAAGGTTGACAAAAGGTACAAACTCCTAGTTATAAGATAACTAAGAACTAGCGATGCAGTGCACAACACGATAAATAGAATTAACGCTGCTGTTTGTTATATGTGAAAGTTGTTAGAGTAAATCCTAAGAGTTCTCATCACAAGGAAAATAATTTTTCCTACTTCTTTAATTGTGTATCTATATTTGATGATGGATGTTCACTAAACTTATTGTGATAATCATTTCATAATGTATGTAAGTCAAATCTTTATGCTGTACATGTTAAACTTACACATGTGACAGTTGTATTTCAATAAAACTGGAAGAAAAAAAAAGAATCTGAGTACCCTTTAGCTATCACTTTCCATGCCCGTCCCCGCTCGTTCTCCATAGCCCCCACTTCTCCAGTCTAAGCAACCACTTATTTATTGTCTGTCTCTAGATTTCTCTCTTTTGGACGTTTTATATGAATGGAATTTTATAGTATGTGGTCTTTTGTGACTGACTTTTCAATTATCAAAATGTTTTCAGTGTTTATGTTGTAGCATGTTTAAGTACTTCCATTCTTTTTATGGCTGAATAATATTCCATTGTGTGTGTGTATACACACACACACACACACACACACACCCCGTATTTTATTCTTTAGTTGAACATTTGGGTTGTTTTTCCACCTTCCAGCTGTTATAAATATTGCTGTGTTAGTTCTTTTCTGCACAGCTTCCCAAATATTTTGAAAGAATAAATATAGACTCACATTTAAATTCCTAGAATAAACCTTATTATTTTTTTCAATGGTACATTATTCTTTTGACACAGTGATAGATTACATTTGTTAGTGTTTTATTTATAAATTTTACATCTTTAATCACATGTCACATTGGTCTGAGGTTTATCATGGTTTGATATTAAGGTTATGTTAGCTTCATGACATGATTTGGGGTTCTTTGTATTTTATTTTCATGTGGCCTGCAGTATTTTAACATTAGAATTAACAGTTCTTTAAAGTTTAGGTAAAATTTAACTTTGACTCCATCTGATCCAGATGCCATTTTCAATGGAAGAACTTTTGTCTCCTTTCCATTTTCTTGTAGTCTTTAAAAAATTTTTCTACTTCACTTGAGTTAATTTTGGTAATTTGAATTGCTATGAAATTACCTGCTCCTTTAGATATTCAGAGTTATTGTCATAAGATTTAAGTGGTATTCTTTTATATTTCTTTTGGTTGCTCATCTATATGTGGTCATTTCTCCTTTATCAATCCTATTGATGTTATATTTCTCTTTTCTTTTTTCTTTAATCATGCTCGTGAAGATTTTGTTTATTAGCTTTTCTTTTTTTTTTTTTTTTTTTTTTGCGGTACTCAGGCCTCTCACTGTTGTGGCCTTTCCTGCTGCGGAGCAGAGCACAGGCTCCAGACGCGCAGGCTCAGCGGCCATGGCTCACGGGCCCAGCCGCTCTGCGGCATGTGGGATCCTCCCGGACCGGGGCAGGAACCCATATCCCCTGCATCAGCAGGCGGACTCTCAACCACTGTGCCACCGGGAAGCCCTAGCTTTTCAAAAGTTTAGTTTTAGATTTATTTTTTATTTCTGTTGTTTGCCTATTAATGGGCTTGAAAAATCATTCTCTTTCTCTCTCTCTCTCTCTTTCTCAAGGTTTCACAATTTTCATCCTACTTCCTTCCTTTCTCACATCATGTTAGGATTTTTGTGTTATCTATTGTTTTGCTTTCTGGGTTTTTCAGCCTTTAATTCTGGAAAAATCTTAATCTTTCTAAAAGTGTCTACTCTGTTTACTTTCTCCCCTTTCTTTCTGGGGATCCTTTTAGATAGTTTTTGACACTTTTAGATTTCATCTGTGTGTCTTAGCTTTTTGAAAATGTTTATATTTTCCACTCTGTTTTTTTAATACTTTTAGGAGAATTTCTAGACCTGAACTTACTGCTCATTAGTGTGATGTTTCCTTCTATTCATTTTGCCAGTTAACTCATCCTTTGAGTTTTTTCTTTCAGCAGTTTCAAAAATGTACTCATTCAATTGGTGGATATGTATTAAGTTTATTTTAAATTTGTGTTCCCTTTGGTCTGTTCATTCTGTTTCCTGTGGTGTAGATTGTTCAGTTTGTTGCCTTTCTCTCATAATGCTCATACTCTGCAAGTGTCTGGTTATCTTTTTCCTATTTACATGATGAGAAGAAAGAAAGCATTAGGCTCTGATTTGTGTTTCTTTGGATGATTACAGAGAGCAGAGGTGGGGACCTAAGGGCTTGATTTGGGGGTGATATGGCTTAAGTTGATTCCAAAAAGAACTTCCTGTTTACTTGGTTAGAGGCGTGATCTTCTCCAGGTTCTACCATCCTCTGTCCTATTTGCGGAGTAGGGTGAGGATAGAACACGCAGGGGCCTTGCAGGTGTCTGTACTTGTTACCACTTCCCAAACCAGCTGTTCTCTGATGCTTACCTGATTTTTTTTTAACATTTTTATTGGAGTATAATTGCTTTACAATGGTGTGTTTGTTTCTGCTGTATAACAAAGTGAATCAGCTATACATATACATATATCCCCATATCTCCTCCCTCTTGCGTCTCCCTCCCATGCTTACCTGATGTTATAATTTCCTTTACCCTCCAGATGGCCCTGGGGTGGTAACAGAGCTTTCCTGTTTCATTGCATTGTGTGGGGTGGGAATTCTCTGCCCAGAGCAATATGAAGAATGGAAAAGGTCACAACTAAAAAGACTTTCCCAGTCTGTAACACTTGGCCCTCTCTATCTCTTGACTGCTGTTTCCCTCACATTCTGGAAGCCAGTTACTTAATGTTTTTCCCTGTTTCTCCTTATACTATCTGTTGCTTTTGTATAATCTCCAGAGTTGGGTTGGAGGAAGGGAACCGGGAGGACATATAGTTTGACATCTTGCACAGGAACAGAAACTACAATATTTTAAAATTATCTATTTGTGTCTGTGCCCATCACAAAACAACTCATTACGGTAGGGATTGTTTCATGTATCTTATCACAGTTCAGGGTAAGACCTGGTGCCTAGTTAAATGATTGTTGAAAGAATATCATTTCAAAGGATTCTTCCATTAAAAACACAAGTTAACTACCGATACAGAGCTTTCTTAATGTTGTAAAATCATAACTACATTTATTAAAAACTTGTATGAAAGTTTTTAGGATCATTTAGATCACTGTAGAGGAAGTTACAATCCACAGAGTTAAAACAAAAAGAGAAAAACTCACATAATGTAGTGTTTTATAATTCTTGAAACATTTAACCTATGTTAAACAGGGCTGTTATTCTTGTCCCATTTTACAGATGAAGCTATGAATCAGAGATGACAAGAACTTATCTAAGACCAAACAGCTAATAAGTGATGAGCTAATATGTGGGGCTGCAAACAAAAGTCTCCTGACTTGAATTCTGTAAAGACTAATGCTTTTCTTCTTTATTCCTCAGTGCTTTGCTATCTTAGTGGGTATTTCCTCAGTGCTTTGCTATCTTAGTGGGTATTTGATCAATGGAATTGAACTGACCTATAATGTTCTGTCCTCTCATGTTTTTGTGCTATGAAGTGAAACTCAATGGCTTTCATCTAGAGTTTAAATTTAAAGCCAGAGTCCTTACACAGGGCTTTTGAGGCCCTTCATGATCTCTCTCTCTTTCCCATCCACGCTTTTCATCGATTCTTCTCTTTGTTCATATTTATTCTGTCACACTGGGCTTCTTACTACCTTGCAGTATGCCAGGCATGCTGTTCACTCTGCTAGAAATGCCTTCTCCAGAGTGGCATCTTCACCTCCTTCAAATCTTTGTACAAAGGTAACGTTCTCAATTACAGTTTCCGAGACTATCCTATTTAAAAGTGCAAACCATCTCCCATTATGTACACTTCTCATCCCCTTTGCTTGAATTGTTTTTCCATTAGCACTCAGAGCATAACTCTTGTAGTACACTCTACAATTTATTATTCACTGAATTATGGTCTGTCTTTCCTCATTAAAATGCCAGTTCTAGTGCCTGGCATAGTACATGGCTCAATAAACATTTGTTGAAAGAATGAATGCAGGAAGGAAATTCAATTGATTAAACCAAACTTTGGTAGTAATACTTGATTGTTTTTAATTTAGAAGTTGAACATTTTGAAGTTCTTTTAGCCAGGAGTATGTGTTCATGAATAGTGTGGAAATTTACTCTAATTCACTAAGATTTGTTTATCAATTTAATGTTTCTTCTGAGTTTTGATGCATGTCAATTTACATAAAATCTATTGACTTTCTTGCAGAAATGATATGATTCTCTGTAACATAGATAACAATATAGAGTCTCTGTAGAGTCTCTGTTTAGTAAACAGCAATATGGTATTGGCAGCAAAGTTAGTATTATTCAAAACACTACCTGAGATCTAAGTTGATTCTAGTTTTCTTTAGAATATGAAACCATCATATGACCATTGAAATCTTGTCACTTTGATATGTTTTGAAAATTTAAATGATGAACTGTGTTTTCATTTTCGTATTTTAAGGAGAACATTATTAGTTCTAATTATTTTATGATTACATATATTTTAATTATGTATTCAATATTTGTGTTCATATAGTAAAGTAGGAATTTTCTTTATTAGTCTTTACTTTTATTTAAACATTTCCTTTTTTTCTTATAGGTTTGCTTTGAGGTCACATTGATATGAAATATGGAGTCACCTTTAATAACTTCACCTGGGAAAGAGAAAGACTTCTTTCTTATTAAAGAAACGCAAGGAAAACAAATGACCAAATGAATCATACCAAATGCTAACTCTACATCTTTTTGTATCATCTGTTTTTAAAACCATCAAGACAAATGACTTGTGCTTTAAAGAATATGATTTGTTCATCGATGTTACTTTAGCAGTTTTTCAAAAATCTTTTTCACCTTAAACTGTACTCTTACAAAATTTAACACAAAGATTTTTAAATCTTTAAGGCCTTGTTTAAAATAGCTTTCTTTTTTAGTCTTCAGAACTTCAGTGCTTATGTATCCTTTTTTTACTTGACAAAGTCCTCAAAACTACAGCATCAGGAAAGATATGGACTTGGAAACTTATGTTATGGTAATAGACTGCAGTGAATTTAAGTGGACCATTCAAGAAACCATCCATTTTATCAGAAGTATCACATAAGTATATAATTCTTAGCTTTAATGCAAACAAAGTTGCTTGAAAATGGCATGGGTAAAATTCTTACGGAAACCTGGTGGCAATCTTGGAAAAGCTTATCAACCTGGGAGTATGCTATCCCTAGCCCCTACCAAAGGCTTGTTGAATGAACCAGGACAAAACAGCTGCTTTCTTAATAGTGCTGTACAGGTGAGACCATAATTTCTTGTTAAATTTTAAAAAGTGCCTTTCGGGAAATTCTTTGCTTAATCCTTCTTTAACTTGTAAATTAAGAATAAAGTTATTATTGACTAGAATGACTTTTTAATATCACTTTTAGTAGTAGCAAAATATTTTGACTGGGCATTTTGGTTTTTATAATAAATGGAAATGTTTTTTTCAACAGAATGATACATTGCTAGGATATAAAAATATCTTGTGGCTTAAAATGTTTACTTAGTAAATTAAGAATGTTTCTAAAATACATAAAATTATTTTTTTGAATTAGCTAGTCAACTCCTCTCTCCCCCCTTTTTTTTTGTTTAAGAAATCCAGTAGGATCCCCATAGACAGCATAAAAAGAAACAAGCTGCATGGATTGAAATGAGAATGCAGAGCTTTTAATCTCAGTACTCAACTTCCTTTCACCCCCGCCACTGTGGCCTTAAATCCCCTCTGTAGAATCATAATTTGGACACCACTGTTGTAGTTAAATTAACGGTGAATTCATTTTGCTTCAGTCCTTGTTGAAATTCTTTTAATTAGCAAATATGTATTAATCCAACTTTCTGCCTTACATAAATATCTTTTCTTATGTATGATAGTTTTTATTCAACGTTTTCAGATTTTGTAGGGACCTATATCCTTCTGACCATTGATTGTATAGTACTAAGGATGAGGAAGATTTAGAATATTGGAATGTTACTCTATTGATGCTAGAATATAGCTTAAAAGATTTTATTGAAAATAAATAGCTTTTCACGTTTTCTTTCTATTGCTTTTTTTTTTCCTCCTGAAAACTGAGAGTAGAAAGAGAAATATTGCTTAATTAACTCATTTGATAAATGAGCACATCTAGAATGTGTCAAGTGCTCAGACATCTGAGTCAGACTTGTGTTCTTAATTGTCCGCTGTCCGGGACATATGTCAAACTTGAAAGTTTTATAACTCACTCAGGGAAACAGAAGCGATTGGTATTAGAAAAGCATTAATTCTAATTTATGTTGGGACCTTTAAATGACAGTCACTGTTCTGCCCTGGCTGAACGATCCCTTTGGCATTAAGTGCTGTGAGAAGGGCAGGAAAATATTTATTGAATGACACCTGATATAGAGAAATACCAGACTCCAAAAGACATGGAATTTTATGCTTTTATTGAATCAGGCTCTGAGAAAGAGCTTCTGTCATTTCAAATCTTTTCCTGTTACCCCTTTTCCAGTTCTTTTTTTACATTTATGTATTCCCTTCTGCGTCTGTCCCTTTTTTTGGCTCCCAAAATACTGTGTGTAGTTTAGGGAGATGAAAAGCTTATTATAACAAAAGAAAACTCTGAGCAAGGACACTTACGTGGTAAAGAAAATGGAGAAGTATTCCTATGTTGATATATATATATATATATATATTTTTTTTTTTTTTTTTTTTTTTTGCGGTACACAGGCCTCTCACTGTTGTGGCCTCTCCCGTTGTGGAGCACAGGCTCCAGACGCGCAGGCTCAGTGGCCATGGCTCACGGGCCCAGCCGCTCTGTGGCATGTGGGATCTTCCCGGACCGGGGCACGAACCCGTGTCCCCTGCATCGGCAGGCGGACTCTCAACCACTGCGCTACCAGGGAAGCCCTATGTTGATATATTTAAAAAAAAAAAAAAAAAAAGAACAGTCCACTGACCTTTGCCCTGAAGGTTATTTCTACTTATCTACATAGCTACCAGGTATGGTGCTCATCACTCCTTTGTGTGGATCCAGCTTTCCATCTGGTATCATTTCTTCTGCTTGAAGGATGACTTTTGTTATAGAAAGGTATTTTCATTCATTAACGAAGTTTAAGTTGACAGTTTTTCTTTTAGTATTTTAAAGATTTTGCTTATCTGTCTTCTGGCTTGCATTACTTCTCCTGGAAAACTATTGTCATTCTTATCTTTGTTCTTGTGTTTGTAATGTGCCCCTTTTTGTCTGACTGCTTTTAAGATTTTCTTTTTTTTAACTGGTTTTAAAGCAATTTGGTTATGATGTTCCTTGATAAAGTTTGCTGCATGCTTCTTGTGTTTGGGTTCATTGAGCATCTTAGAACCATGGCTTTATAATTTTAATCAAATGTGGATGGGCTTCCCTGGTGACGCAGTGGTTAAGAATCCGCCTGCTAATGCAGGGGACACGGGTTTGAGCCCTGGTCCGGGAAGATCCCACATGCCGCAGAGCAACTAGGCCCATGAGGCACAACTACTGAGCCTGTGCTCTAGAGCCCATGAGCCACAGCTATGGAGCCTGTGTGCCACAAGTACTGAAGCCCGCGCACCTGGAGCCCATGCTCTGCAACAAGAGAAGCCACTGCAATGAGAAGCCCGCGCACCGCAGCAAAGAGTGGCCCCCACTCGCCGCAACTGGGGAAAGCCTGCGCGCAGCAATGAAGACCCAACACAGCCAAAAATAAAATAAATAAAAATAAATTTTTTAAAAATGTGGAAACTCTTTGACCATTATTTCTTCAAATTTTTCTATCCCTCCCCTCCTTTGGGGGATTCCAGTTATTGATATATATGCATTTGGTTGCTTTAAGTCCCACAGTTCACTGATGTGCTCTTCATTTTCTTTCTCATTCTTTTGTTTTTCTCTCTTTCATTTTATAGGTTTCTATTGCTGTGTCTTCAAGTTCATTAATTTTTTCTTTTGCAATGTTTATTTAATCTGCTAGTAATGTCACCAGTGTATTTTTAAATCTCAGACATTGTAATTTTCACCTTTAGAAGTTTGCTCTGGGTCTTTGAAAAATCACTTGTGTCTATACTTAACATGTCCAATCTTTTCTCTGTCCTCTTGAATATATGAATACAGGTATAATAATTGTTTTAATGTACTTGTCTACTAATTCTGTCTGTGCAACTTCTGTTCTTTCTAGGTTTGGAATATATTTTCTGGTTTCTTGTAATGCCTGGTAATTTTTTAAAATTAATTTATTAATTTATTTTTGGCTGCATTGGGTCTTAGTCGCTGCGTGTGGGCTTTCTTTAGTTGAGGTGAGCGGGGGGTACTCTTCATTGCGATGCACAGGCTTCTCATTGTGGTGGCTTCTCGTTGTGGAGCTGGGCTCTAGGCACGCGGGCTTCAGTAGTTGTGGCATGCGGGCGTCAGTAGTTGTGCCTTATGGGTTCTAGAGTGCAGGCTCAGTAGTTGTGGTGCACGGGCTTAGTTGCTCCGTGGCATGTGGGATCTTCCTGGACCAGGGCTCAAGCCCATGTCCCCTGTGTTGGCAGACAGATTCTTAACCATGGCGCCACCAGGGAAGCCCATGCCTGGTAATTTTTGGTTGGATGTCAGACGACATTTTAAGTTTTACTTTGTTGGGTGATGGGTATTTTTATATTCCTAAAAATATTCTTGAACATTGTTCTGGGATAGGATTAGTTTATTTAGAAACAGTTTGATCATTTTACGTTTAAGCTTTGTAGGCAGTACCAGAACTGTGTTTATTCTGGGGTTAATTTCTCTGCTAGTGGGGAGGGACCCTTCTTTCTTTAACTGATGCTCTGTGAATTATGATGTTTTCCATTTTGGCTGTTGGGAACAGGCACTGCCCTGAACTGATATGTGCTTTGGGCATTGCGTCTAATCTTTTGGGATTTTTCTTTCCTGGCCTCAGGTAGTTTCCTCACAGTGCTCACCTGAATACTTGAGAGGCCCCCTCGCGAGCTCTGGTGTTAACTGTGTGCAGCTCTCCCCACTGCGGCACTCTATCCCGCCAACTCTAGCTGCTTTGGCTTCCCTGAAGTCCCAGCTCCATCCCTTCAACCCAGGGAATCTGCTGGCCCCTGATGTTAAAATGTCTACTGTATAAACTAATATAGAAAGCCAGTCCTCACTGACAAAACAGCTATTCAAATAGACTTCTGTCAGAAAAAGCCTGACTTCATTTTTAAAAATTCAGAATATAAATGCTAATATGCAGTTGTTTTTTTTTAACATCTTTATTGGAGTATAACTGTTTTACAATAGTGTGTTAGTTTCTCCTTTACAACATAGTGAATCAGTTATACATATACATATGTTCCCATATCTCTTCCCTCTTGCGTCTCCCTCCCTCCCACCCTCCCTATCCCACCCCTCTCATGGTCACAGAGCACAGAGGTGATCTCCCTGTGCTATGCGGCAGCTTCCCACTAGCTATCTAATTTACATTTGGTAGTGCATATATGTCCCTGCCACTCTCTCACTTCGTCACAGCTTACCCTTCCCCCTCCCCATGTCCTCAAGTCCATGCTCTAGTAGGTCTGTGTTTTATTCCCGTCCTACCACTAATCTCTTCATAACATTTTTTTTCTTAGATTCCATATATATGTGTTAGCATA
>NC_041220.1:123216051-123250601 GCF_002837175.3 Physeter macrocephalus
GTTGTTACGTCTCCTTTTTCATTTCTAATTCTATTGATTTGAGTCTTCTCCCTTTTATTCTTGATGAGTCTGGCTAATGGTTTATCAATTTTATTTATCTTCTCAAAGAACCAGCTTTTAGTTTTATTGATCTTTGCTATTGTTTCCTTCATTTCTTTTTCATTTATTTCTGATCTGATCTTTATGATTTCTTTCCTTCTGCTAAATTTGGGGTTTTTTTGTTCTTCTTTCTCTAGTTGCTTTAGGTGCAAAGTTAGGTTGTTTATACGAGATGTTTCCTGTTTCTTAAGGTAGGATTGTATTGCTATAAACTTCCCTCTTAGAACTGCTTTTGCTGCATCCCATAGGTTTTGGGTCGTCGTGTCTCCATTGTCATTTGTTTCTAAGTATTTTTTGATTTCCTCTTTGATTTCTTCAGTGATCACTTCGTTATTAAGTAGTTTATTGTTTAGCCTCCATGTGTTTGTATTTTTTATAGATCTTTTCCTGTAATTGATATCTAGTCTCATAGCGTTGTGGTCAGAAAAGATACTTGATATGATTTCAATTTTCTTAAATTTGCCAAGGCTAGATTTGTGACCCAATATATGATCTATCCTGGAGAATGTTCCATGAGCACTTGAGAAAAATGTGTATTCTGTTGTTTTTGGATGGAATGTCCTATAAATATCAATTAAGTCCATCTTGTGTAATGTATCATTTAAAGCTTGTGTTTCCTTATTTATTTTCATTTTGGATGATCTGTCCATTGGTGAAAGTGGGGTGTTAAAGTCCCCTACTATGATTGTGTTACTGTCGATTTCCCCTTTTATGGCTGTTAGTATTTGCCTTATGTATTGAGGTGCTCCTATGTTGGGTGCATAAATATTTACAATTGTTATATCTTCTTCATGGATAGATCCCTTGATCATTATATAGTGTCCTTCTTTGTCTCTTGTAATAGTTTTTACTTTAAAGTCTATTTTGTCTGATATGAGAATTGCTACTTCAGCTTTCTTCTGATTTCCATTTGCATGGAATATCTTTTTCCATCCCCTCACTTTCTAATATGCAGTTTGATGAGCACTTTTTAAAACTGCTGAGAAATAAATTGTGAAATACGTTTTGTAAGAAATTACTAAAAATGGACATTATTAAAATGTTTTGGATGTAATACAAGTAAGAAAAATGAATTTATATGCCATTTCCCCTTAATTTTTATTATTTTCTATATTATTTTGAGGTCAGGAATATGATGAAAGGTTTATATTCCTTTATTAAATGCATATGCAAATACGTTTTAATCTTTGGGGAACAACTAAATAAGAAACATGCATAAACATTCAAAATAACTACATTAATTTTGTTAAGTACCATGTTAAAATGAAACATGGAAATAATGCAAAAGAAAAATGTTTATATTATAAAATTATATTGCTAAAAACTAATTAGTCCAACAACTAGCTTAGGCTTTAACTTAAAACAGGTGGTAGAATATAATCAACATTTTTAAATGAAATAGGATAAAGGTTAACTATAATGAAGATAATTTTTGGTATGGATTTGTGAAAATCATTTTTAAACTTTTATATTGAATAGTATACAGAGAAGTCACATAAAATATTTTTTCTGTAGTTTAGATCCAGTGTAAGTTAAACATTTTGCTCACCCTAGAAAACATTACATTTGAAAGACTTAATTCGTAAGCCTTATAAGCAGATTATAGAGTTTTTTCTTTTGGCTGAATACTTTGAACTTTTATTTGAGTGAGAAAGTGGTACAGTTAAGTATGACATATTGGTGTGGTTTTGAGTTCTGTAAGTTAAAAGCAAAGTTAAAATATTTAATAGTTAACATTTATTGTGCTCTTACTGTGCATTGGTACACTGTGTTTTATCTAATCTAGTTCTTACAGTGATCCTAAGAGATAGGTACTACTTTTATCTTCCTTTCAGTGATGAGAAAACAGTTTCAGGAAATATTTTGCTCAAGTCAGCCCAAGAGCTGTAAACAGTAAAGCCAGAATTAGAACCCAGGCAGCCTGTCTTCAGAGGGTGTATCACTAACCACAGTGCTGTGCATTTCCCACAACTGTGCTGTCGTGACCTTCATCTTGACAAATGAATGAATTTTAATGTATATTTTATGGTATGATAGAATATGATATGCAAGAAAGTTATTAAACATTTTCAAGTGCTTTGCAAAACACTGAGTTATTTGTGATAACTAAATGAATCCTATTAGTTATGCTTTAAGAAAAAGCAACTATCAAAGAGAAATTCTGAAATGGCTTTTAGTTATTGAGTTATTAAAAAATAGGAAACTTAAAATTATTTGTTTTTATTAACTTTTTTTTTTGGTTGGGAGGAATGTGAGATGGTGAATGGATTTTCTTGGTTTTATTATTTGAGGAAATGACTGAAAGGTATAGAGAAACTTGAAGCTCTTAATTGTTTGTTGTAATAGTATTTACAGCAACAAATAGCAGGTTGCATTCAATGCATGCCACTTGTGTACTGGGCACTGCTCTAAATACTTCACATATTACATACATATATTTAATCCTTACAAGCAGTCTATGAGGCTGACACAGTTATCCCCATTGTATAAATTTCAGATTTTTCTAGAATGATTTTAAGTATTAGACTGATTTATTTAAACAACTACAGTCTTTTTTATTTTGTTTTTGTTTTTTTAGTAGTAAATGTTGATTGGATAATTGCAGCAAATATATTCAGGTTATTTTTTAACTTCTGCTTCATATTATGCTGTACCCCCATGACTACACAGATGCCCCGTTTTTCACTCAGTATACAATGACCACACAGGCCTCTGCCCTTTTTTCTTGCCACTACATACTGACCCTTATTTGGTACACCCTGACTTTTAACTGCAATTATATTTCCTTCCTAAATTTCAGTTCATTCCAAGTATTATAATCACTTCCTCTCTGAAGTCTCTGCCAAGTCCTGCATTCAGTATCCCTTGTTTCCTGTTCATATAAATTCCTTAACTGAGGAGTTATTTTTTTCTTGTTCTGTGCCTGTCATGGTTTTTACATGTGAATCCATAGTAATATTTTCTAAATCCATCTTTTATATATGAACTACATGTATATAGCAGTTTTATACTTATTATTTTTAGTAGTATATATCTGATTATGTACAAGAGATTAAAAGAAGTTATTAGCCTCCCGCAATTTAAAAAATATTTAAATCTGTCTTTCATCCCAGTGAGAAAAATATTACTGTGTTTCTTTCTTTCTTCACATCTCACTATTTTTTAGGTTTTATGGCAATTAGATATATTCCGAAGAAGCTTGCGGGTTCTGACTGGACATGTTTGTCAGGGAGATGCCTGCATATTTTGTGCATTGAAGGTAACCTTTTAATAGTTCCGAAAAATTACTATTGTTTCTCAAAAGATTTAATTTTATTTGATAGTTTGGTTTGTTTGACATATTTGGTTAGTTTATTTGTAATTAAAGTTATTGTCAAGTGACTTAACAGTTTTGAAGAGGAATTCTTAAAGTATGACTTATTCAGGTTTATGGATCCATTTTCCTGTGTTAGGAACATTATATTTTTCATTATTTTGAAATAATCATTTAACAGATGTTTTTTGAGTTACTACTGAATTCTGGGCACTGCTGTAGTTACTAAGGATACAGCAGTGAATGGAACTAATAAAAATCCCTGTTCTCATGTAGCTTATATTCTTGTAAGGGAGAAGAAAATAAATAAACAAAATATAAAGTATGTTAGGTAATAATAATTGCAAAGGAGGAAATATACATCAGGGATAGGTACTAGAGAGTGTTGAGTAGCAACGAAAGCCTCACTGAGAAAATGACATTTAAATCACAACTTGGAAAAGGTGATGGAGTGGACTAGAGCCTTCCAGGCAAGCAGGGACACAGCAACTGCAAAGGCCCTGAGGTGGGAGTGTGCGTGACATATTCAAGGAAACCTGACTGGTGGCAGAAGCTTTGTAAGCAAGGGGGACAGTGATAGGAGATGAGCTCAGAGGTAAGGTGAGTTGTGGTGACTTCAAAAATGTCTGCAGATTCTTTTGCACTCTTCTGTTGAAAGGTGGAGTCTAATTCCTTGAATATGGGTTGCCCCTAGTGTTTCATTTCCATCATATAGAATGTGGCAGAAATGAGATTAGGGTAGATTAGGAAAAGTGATAAAGCTTCCACTTGGCTCTGTCTGTTGGGGTGCTCATTCTTGGAAGTGAGTTGCCGTGCTATGAGGAAGCCAAGCTGGTCATAGCTACAGCCAAGTTCCTGGCCAACAGGCAGCACCAACAACCAGCATCAACCTCTAGACACTAGTGAGCGACCTTCAGGTGACTCCCAAGTACCAGCATTCAGACTATTACAGATGACTGCAAGTGGGGCAGAGTTGAGCTGTCCTCACCCAAACTGCAAACTTGTGACCAAAATAAATGTTATTTTTAGTACCTAAGATTTGGGGTGGTTTTGTTATGCAGCAGTAGATAACTGGAACAGGAGTCCAGATTGTGTAGGGCCTTCTAGACCTTTGTGAGGACCTTGACTTTTTCTCCTGAGTGATTTAGGAAGTCGTGGGTTTGTTTTGAGTAGAGGAGTGATATAACCTGTGTTAAGTAAGTATAATATTTGGACTAGATCTCTTTGGCTGCTTGGATGAGAATATATAGAATAGGGACAAAGGCAGAAACGGGGAGTCCAGTATGTATTAGCAACTCATTTATGTCATTGAAATTTTTGCCCAAGAATTTAAGATTTGATTAATATGTTTTCAGAAATAAATATTTCAGTCTTTTACATTCTTGAATATTCTTAGTACACAAACATATACATAATACAGGAAAATAAAAGGTAGTTTTCATGCTTTAATTTGGCTTACATTTCCTAAAAAGGCTGTTTGAATAAGTCACCAAAGGAGGCAATTTTATTTTATTTTTTTTAAATTTAATTTTATTTATTTTTTTATACAGCAGGTTCTTATTAGTCATCAATTTTATACACATCAGTGTATACATGTCAATCTCAATCAGGAGGCGATTTTATATTCTCTGTTTTATATAGTAAAAATAGGGTTGATAAAGAATGAACTTAGATCAGATTACAGTATTGCATTTTATTTACTCTGCAGTAAATTTTGAATGTTTTGTCCAGTTGTAAAAACTAGTTAAATTTTCTAGCTCAGGTCTTCCCACAGCCTTACACATCACCTGCCTCTTTCCCCTGTTTGCGTCTCCTGCCTCAAAACACCTGCGTGCGCGCGCACACACACGCACGCACATGCACGCGCACGCACGCACACGCATGCACGCACACGCACGCGCGCGCACACACACTCTTCACTGTCCTCCTTGCAGTTTCTCAGAGCTGGCTTTCATCTCTGAGTGTTTTCATTATTATTCCTTTTGTCGAGAATGATTTTCTTCCAGATGTCCCTGTGGCTAACACCCTTATTTCCTTTATGCCTCTCCTTAAATGTTATTTTTCCATCAGTGAGACCTTCCCTGACTACCCTTGGTAATAGGTAAGCTCCCTCCCTCTCTCCTACCCGCAGCATCCCTATCCCTATTACATTACTTTATCTTTCTCCCTTGTATTGTATTTCTTTGTTTTTCTCTATTGTACTTATTACATTCTGACATATAATTACTTATTTGCCCTCCCCTCATTACTACAACTAGAACGTATGCTCCATGAGGGCAGGGTCTTTGTTTTCTGGTGTACAGCAATGCCTCACATATGCTAGACAATCAAAAAAATAGATGTTAAATGAACATCAGTCTTGTGTAGGATTAATATCTTAAACATTACCTGGAAAAGTTGACTACCTAAATAAGAAATGACTTGTGAAAATATTTTTCATTTTTTATCATTTGTAATTGTAGCTAAAAATTTTGGTTCTGGATATCTAATATCACTTGGCATCTTTCTTTTTTAATTTCTTATTTGTAAATTAAATTTTCTTGTATCAGTGGAACAGATTCTTGAAATATTTCCTAGCCTACCATATGTTGATCTTAAAAGCAATTTTTTTTTTTGAGATGACATACCCCTTGAGCTAATTAATATAGAACTTAATATGATCAATCCTTATTTGGTGATTTATCACAGCAAACTTTATTTTTTCCCCACTTTCACTCACCTAAGATGATTGTCATAAAACTGGAACTTATTAAAAAGTTTTTCTTGCTTAAATTCAATAAAGAAAATAGAAGACCAGATTAACACCTATAATTTAATGTTCTTGAATGATGTTCCCACTGTTTCAAGTCTAGGGAGTTCCTACTGTTTTATTTGATTATATGTTTATTTTTGTATAACATAATTGTAATTCCTACAGTACACTTTAAGATTTAAAGCAACTTATCTCAAAACTCTTTCTAAACAACTTAGATCATAGTCAGCTAGGAAACGGTTTAAAAATGGGCCTCATCTCAATCAGAATCTCTGAGGATGGGATCTGAGAACTTTACATGTTTAATTCTTATGCACTAACATTTGATTTAGAGGCTGGGGCAACCATTTCTACATATTACTCATAGAAATAATTAATTTTGTGTATGGAATTTTAAAGCAAAAGACTGTTAGTTTGAGTATAGAGCTTGGAGTTTCGCTGTTGAAATGAAATTGCTCAAGTGTTTTTTAGTTGTTGGTGTTAAACTTACTGGTTGATGTATTTGTTGATTCCCAGACAATATTTGCACAGTTTCAACACAGTCGGGAAAAAGCACTTCCTTCGGATAACATAAGGCATGCTCTTGCAGAAAGTTTCAAAGATGAGCAGCGATTTCAGCTTGGCCTTATGGATGATGCTGCAGAGTGCTTTGTAAGTATTTCTGATAATCCTTAAGTCAGAATGGCAGGTGGCATTCCTTAAATTATGCACCTTTTGAGACAAATGAAACATAAATTTACAGCAGTGGAGAAGTATCAGAACTGCTCAGTAGATCCTTGTCTTACCTACCCTTCAAAGCTCAGTTTAAGTCCACATGTGTTTTGTGTACTTTTGCTTTTGATTATTTGTGCTGCTCTAATTTTTCAGAGTTAGGCTACTAAAATACTTTAAAATTTATTTATTGGAGCAAAAAGGCTTACTATATATAAATCATAGCACTTAGGTCGTTCTGTTCCACAGGGTTTACATATGCAACACACTCTCCCGGTAACATTTCTCATGACATGCAATGATTCTCTTTGAAGAGCAGAGGATCTTGATGGGCAGCTGTCAGGGGCGGCAGTTCTGATATACACCTTACTCCAGATTGAGACTCACTCACTGAGGTGGATGTTCTGAGACTGTGTTACCACCATATTGATAAGTAGAGCATTCCTTTGATCAGGGATGTACCTTATATACCTTCTTAAATATGCATGTTGATGTTTAATTGTTTCAATAACATAGATGTCACCTATATTTAAGATAGCTATTTCTTCTCTTAGTCTTATATCTCTTCAGCAAATTCTGTAAATTCTTTCATCAGAAACCCTTTTAAGGTTTGCCTCGCCATGTTATTTCCCTGTCACCATTTCTGTTTAGCTCGGGCCTCTACTCTCAGCATTATTTAAGCCTCTTTACTAGTGTCCTTTTAATCTATATCCTAAGAGTCTTTTTTAACAGCCACCATATTAATATAATTTTTTTCAGATAAATGCTTGCGCTTCAGATATTTCTGTGATTCACATCTGACTCTCTTCTGACATTTAAGGCTCTTTAAATTTAAACTCCAGTTTATCTCTTTGCTTCCTTCCTGAATTTTCCCTTCTGGTGCGATAGTTTCAGTCCATTCCTCAAACATGTCTTTTAAATTCCTGTTTTATAGCCTTTGCTCAAGTTCCTGAAATATTCAAAACTTTCCTAATATATTATTTGTTAAAGTTCAACGTAAGTCACATCTACTAGATAATGCATCATCAAAGCACCCCAATCCGTTCTCCAAATTTTTGAAGAATTTATTACTCTTTATAGAATTCATTTGGCATTTATGTTTTTTTTTAAATGAGCATCTCAAATGCTTAGCACACTTGCCATGTTGACTAAAATATGACAAAAACAATACACACAGTCATGAAATATGCTTTCTGTACTTCTCATGTTTATAATTGCCCCACTGCTTAAAATATAAATGGATATGTTTTGTACAATACTGAACTTTATAGTCTTACTTTCACTTAAGTGAAGTATACTAATCCATGATATGATTATTCATGGGATATCTAGACATCCAGGCTTAAATAATTGAACAGTTATAAATGTCCTGGGGCAGTGGAGGGGGAAGTTAACTAATTAAAATAATCCATTGGTTAAGTTTTGGTAAAAAGGATAATTTGTTAAAGAAATTAATACCCCTTATTGATCTATATTACAAATCCACACTTTCACAAGAAGTTTGTTGACGAGCAGATTACTTGCATTTGGGTTGTTAGTGCAGGTATTATAAGCCTTTATCATTGATGTTTTGATTTAAGTTTTATAGACTATCCAAATGATCCAAGTAGGATTTTTTAAAATTAATTGCTTTTTCTCAATGTGAGAATGCTGGGAATATAGGAAATCTTGTTTTCTAATATTAAATTCTAGATGTCAGCCACCATGAATTGATTTTTTACATCTTTATTAAAATCATGTTGCATTATAACGTTTTGCTAAATTTTTTTAAAAATCGAATGCTGCAAAAGGTGAATAATTGAGCAACATTTGAAGGCTCGGTTAAAGAGGGAAGCTGAAAAGCTGACAATGTATGTGGCACTTCTAAGCTTGACACTTTGGAAAATACTTAGATTTTTCAATTTGTAAAGTTAAAAAGAGTTGTGTTTTGAAGTGTCCTATGCAAGATTTGCAACTCATTTGTCTTTTAATTTTTAAATTAGGAAAATATATTGGAGAGGATTCATTTTCACATAGTGCCAAGCAGAGATGCAGACATGTGTACCTCTAAATCTTGTATCACTCACCAGAAGTTTGCTATGACTCTGTATGAACAGGTGAGATGGCTTAACTGTTTTATTAGAGACTATATTTATGTTTTATGATTGATAAATTAGACATATATTTTTACCCGCAGTGTGTGTGTCGTAGCTGTGGAGCATCCTCAGATCCCCTGCCCTTTACAGAATTTGTGCGGTACATTTCTACAACAGCCCTATGGTAAGAACCTATTAAAGCATATTTACCAAAGATGTTAGTCATGTATGTGATCACATTGAGCCTTTATTTTATGAAACTGTAACATATATGAATATCTACTCTCTGAGATTAACAAATGTGCTACCATCAGGGGTACTAAGTGATGTCTATCTCAGTTGTTTCTGACTTACCAAATATAGATGTCACTCAGTGAAATGTACAAAATATTAGTCAAAATGTATATCTATTTATATTTATAACAAGTTTTTGAAACCGTGAAGGAGAGCTTAAAATGACAAGTTCAAGGGTAAATGGAATTGTACGTGATTTCTTCATTTTTGCTAAGGTGTTACCTTTGTAGTGGCCATGTCTCCTGTCGGCTCCACCATGTCCCTGCATAGTGATGGAAGCTGGGGTAAGCAGACAAGAAAGAAAAAAGTGAAAATAATCCTCTGTTAGGTTTATTGCATTTAAGGCCGTAACATTCACCTGAAATAAAAATTTGCCATGCTTGTCTGTCCCCTCCCTCCCTAGCCATGAAACATCAGCTTAGGGATCCAAAAATGATCTCTAGACTTTACATAATAAGAGTTGTTTGAACACGGCAAAAGATATTTGAGACTGTAAATATTTGATGTATGATAAACATTGAATGAGATCATAAATGTTTGCAGATACTTTAATACAAAAGACAAAACATGGATCAATAATTATCAATCAGAATACATCAGTACAGCAGTTAGTTGCTAAATGCTACCAATATTTTTATCATTGCACAAAGTGAATATTAGGTGCTCATCCATTTCATTGTATTATTAAACTTCCTTGATTTATTTTGGATATAGTACATTATTTCTTAAAGATCATTGAATATAGCAAGTTGGTAATTTGGATATATACAGAGTTGGGAAACATCGATTTAGAGGAACATTCTTTAAACTTCAGTCAGTTGTAGTCAGTTTCACTCACTTTGTATGAAAAGTAGGGTGGTGTTTGAATAAGGATAGACCGCAAATTAAAAGCTGTAAGACTTTAAGTCTACTTTGAAACTCTTGTGTAAAATGACAGTGCTGTGAGACAGTATCTTAGGCAATAAGAATTAGAGTGCCATCAGTCTCTCCCTGGTCCACGCCATGAATTGCGAAAGCCCAGAATTTGAATTCTAATTATAATCTCTCTCTTTTTATTGGTGATAAGTATTGAATACCAGTTGTTCAATGCTTACTGTGTTCCAGGCTTTACATAAATTGTTGCTTTTAATCTTAACAAAAACTTTTGTTGATCAAGAAATAGGCTTAATATGATTGACCTGGTAAATGGATGAATTAAGATTGAAACCCAGATCTGGGTTCATTTCAAATTCAAAATGTATCTGGTTACCCACTACTCTGATGCTGTCAATTTTGTAAAAAACCATTATGTGAATTTTGAATGAGCCTGTCAGATTTAGTGCTTTCTAGTCTACTTGTGAAGTGCTTTAGAAGAATTGGTACTTTTAGTTGTTATTGAATATTGTATATTATTTACCATTGAACAGTAAAATATATCCAGTTCTAGGACAGTTAAAATTACTATTAAGTGAAACCAGAGCACCACGAATGGAAACTAGTAGGCGTATTGAGCTTACATTATATATCGATTTGAAAATGTTTAAATAGTTGTTTAAAGATACTTAATACCTTGATATGTAAAAATTTGACTCTAGGAGAAGTTGGATACAAAATGGCACTGATACCCTGACTAGACTCTAGTGAAATGGTTAGTAGTCATAATAGGAACAAAAGGCACAAGCCTCGTTTAAGTAGCTTTGGTTGTGACTTCTGCATTAATCAGCAAAGGGTCTTTCTCTTAGCTGAAAATAACTTTGTTTATGGGAACTTTAGGCCAGAGAGGGAGCCTTTCCTAAAGTTTCTTGTTCTTGTTAGGCAAAAGTTTAAACTCAAGTCCCTGTTTGTTAAGTAATAATGTAAAAGAAATGGTTAACTTAGAATTACCTTCAGATGGAACATCTTACCTCATTCATCTAATTCCAAACAATGGTATGATTTCATGTTATTTTATTCTGTTCTTGACCTAACTTTTTTCATCATAACCTGCCAAATATCATAATTTTTCATTTCATGGAAATTTACTTCACAGTTAATTTTTCAAACAAAATTGTGTTTTAAGACAGAAAAAATGATCATACCTATATTGATAACTTAGTATTTTTGATGCAAATTTACTGGATATTTTTTAAGTTCATAGGCCAGATTTGGGACTGCTTCTTTCTTTTGTAGCAATGAAGTTGAAAGAATGATGGAAAGGCATGAACGCTCTAAGCCTGAAATGTTTGCAGAATTGCTGCAAGCAGCAAATACAACTGATGACTATAGGAAATGTCCTGTAAGTATAATTTGGAGAACATTAGTGTGCTTCTGTATTTGTAAATTTGAAATTAGACATTCAGAAATTACCATGCAAATATTAATTATATCTGGAATTAATTTGAAGAATTTATTTTTTCATTGTTTTCTTAGGTAACTCTTTATACCACGTGAGCTCTTATTTCTTTAAAAACTTGTAACACTGTGAAGGATTTAAGGTAGCATATGTTGATTAAGTTCTGAAGTCTATCATTTGACTAAAGAGAGAATTTCTTTTTTGTTTTTCTTTAAATAAACATTACAGATGGTATTATTATTAATTATTTTCTTTAAATAAACATTACAGATGGTAACATTATTAATGGCTTCAAGGGCTTTATATCTGCTTTTTTTCAGTTGAATTTTTGTTTTAACAGATTTACAAAAATACCAAAGAAAAGTGCTTTGATTTAAAATAAACTTTATGTTTAATCAATAATTAAGACAAATACTTTGCTAGAAGTCTGTTTTAATATGCTGAAGAAATAAATTTCTGATACATGTTAAGATTGTTATTGCATAATACAAACCTGTATAAGGCATTACCTGTGGTATATCTGTTTTGATAATTTCAAAAGTTGTCTTTTGTGTTTTTCTTTAGAGTAACTGTGGCCAAAAAATAAAAATTCGGCGTGTTTTAATGAATTGCCCAGAGATTGTTACAATTGGTTTAGTCTGGGACTCTGAGCATTCTGACTTGACCGAAGATGTTGTTCGGAATCTCGCAACACATCTTTATCTTCCCGGGGTATATCAACTCTTTTCATTCTCTTCCTTTTTATTTTTAAATTCCTCTAAAACATCTTCATATATTATAAGGCACTTTGTTTTTCAGAACTAAATTTTCTTTCTAAAGGAAATAATTTGCAGATGTAACTCTGATAAAGTTAATCAAATAAGGCTAACTGGAATGCCTTTCTTGCTTAGACTAGGAATGGCTTTCAGTTACAAACTAAACCATCACTTGCTCTATCCCTGTATCACTGTAGAGTGATGATATGATACTATATGCGTGTGTGTATGTGTTTGTGTGTGTTTGATAATGATTATAAATATAAATATTAAGCTAGAAAAATTTAAGATTTAAAATTCATCTACAGCTCTGATCTCTTAATATGCTTTTTACTATCTTAATATATTTTGAATTGGTTTATATTACAATTAAACTTTTAAATAGTTATCTTGAGGTAGTATGTTTAATGTATGTTAAAATATGTGATTCAATCATGAATTATCAGGAAATGTGTAATTTACCTCACATTTTGAGTTTATGTATGTAAAGTGTCAATTCTGTGTTAGAGATACTGTGCTACTAAACTAAGTTGTAGTAAATACATTTTATTGGACTTAATGTTTCTTGTGGACTAATTGAAAGTAGTAATTCTGTTAACAGTGCAATGTGGTGTCTTTAGTACTAATATAATACCAGTTTGGGGCAGTATGCATGAGAAATATTTTTCATAGAGAATCAAATGCATGACTCATCAAATAGTTCTTCCTCATTTTAAAAAAGATACAGTATTAAATATACATTATTTTTAAACAGCTTTTTTATAGGGTTACTGATGAAAATGCCAAAAATAGTGAACTTCACCTTGTTGGCATGATTTGCTACACTAGCCGACATTATTGTGCCTTTGCTTTTCATACCAAGAGTTCCAAATGGGTATTTTTTGACGATGCAAATGTGAAAGAGGTAAGTGACGCTTTACTAACTGGAATATTTATTGTGAATTTTACTTTTTAGGAATAAATGATAAAATAATGAAATAATTATATAAAATAATTATTATAGTAAGTATTTATATAATCATAAGTGAATTTAATTATAATAGCATCATTAAAGCCCTCCAGTATTAAAAATTAGAAAGCCAAATAGATGAAGCAACTACTTTAGACACCGGAGGACAGGCAGTTGAACAGAAAAAAGGGAAACCAACAAGATGAACCCTACAGTGATCCCTGCCTACTGCCTAGAGGTAGTTTCTGGATTGCAGTGCAGCGAGGGAGAACCCAAACCAAGCCTAGTAGTCTCACTGAGTTGAGGAAACTGAACTTAGAGTTCAGGGAGGCCAAGATGGCTAAAATTTGCTGGACAGATTACCAGAAAGAAAGCTGCACAGAGGGAAAGTTCTGGAGATTGGGAGAGGGATTCCCTTTAATCTTTGGCTGAATAGTAATCCACCGTGTGTAGGGTAAATGAGCACAGGGTGGCAGAAGGGAGCACTGGAGAACAATTCCCTAAACTCATACAGGCCTAGAATAGTTTGCATCCGTACTAGCAAGAGTGGATACACAGGACATCAAGTTGGATCCTCAGAAAAGTATCACCTTAATAGTGGGGCTAAATTATTCCTAGACTGAAGATTGCTCTGGACCTGACATAAAAAGCTTCAAATGATGCCTTCAGAGGACCGAACTGATACCATATAACATAATGTAACACATAACTACATGTCAACAGTTTAAAAGGAAAACAAAAATAGTTCAATAGCCAAAAATGTAAAATTCAGTGAAATTTCAATATGCCATTTCAAAATAGCATTCAGTAAAAAATTACCAAATGTACAAAGAAGTAGGAAGACATGACCCATGCCCTGAAGGAATATCAGTAACAACAGACCTTCTCTGCCATTTCAGTTCTTCAAGTCACATGAAATGGGGTGAGCAGGCAGAGTAGGGGAATGGAGCACACCTTCTTTTTTCTCAGAAACTTCATCATCAGCACCTCAGAAATGAGGGTTCATGCTAATAACTGATCTCGGAGGTCAGTTCTAGGCCAGATCTGATATTAAATTGCCTTAGGAAAAAAAAAGACCAAAAATGACAGAAGTAGACATATCAGATAAGAAGGTTAACACTGCTGTTTGGCTATAGGGAGATTTATTAGATAACAGTTAGTAAACATGGACCATAAAACTAGATGATAAATTGGACTTTATCAAAACTTTTGCTCTTCAGTAAGGTACTGTTAGGAGAATGAAAAGACAAACCATAGACTGGGAGAAAATATTTGTCAAGCATATATCTAACAAAGGCTATATTCAGAATATATAAAGAACTCTTTTTTTTTAAATTTATGTATTTAATTTAGTTACTTTTGGCTGTGTTGGGTCTTCGTTACTGCACGCGGGCTTTCTGTAGTTTCGGCGAGCGGGGGCCACTCCTCGTTGCGGTGCGCGGGTTTCTCGTTGCGGTGGCTTCTCTTGTTGCAGAGCACGGGCTCTAGGTGCGCGGGGTTCAGTAGTTGTGGCACGTGGGCTCAGTAGTTGTGGCTCACGGGCTCTAGAGCGCAGGCTCAGTATTTGTGGCGAATGGGCTTAGTTGCTCCGCGGCATGTGGGATCTTCCCGGACCCGGGTTCGAACCCATGTCCCCTGCATTGGCAGGTGGATTCCCAACCACTGCACCACCAGGGAAGCCCAAGAACTCTTAAACTCAATAATAAAAAGACAAATCAATTAAAAAGTGGGCAAAAGATTTGGACAGTTCACCAAAGAAGATATATGAATGGCCCTTGAAATGATATTCAGTACATCATTAGGCACAAAGGAAGTACAAATTTGATTCACAATGAGATTGCATTACTCACCTATTAGAATGCCTAAAATTAAAAAGACTGACTATACCAAGAGCTGGCAAGGTCTCTCGTGAGGCTGATGGAAACGCAAAATTGAGCAATCACTTTAGACAACAGTTTGTCAGTTTCTTATAAATTTAAACATATACTTATCATACAACCTAGCAATTCCACTCCTGTGAAAGCATGTATCCATACATAATTTGTACTTCAATGTTCGTAGTAGTTTTACTCATAGTATCCAAAACTGGAAACAACTCAAACGTCTATCATCAGGTGAATAGATAAAGAAGTTGTACAACCATACAATGGAATATAATAATCAGCAATAAAAAGGAATGAACTAGTGATACATGCAACAATGTAGAAAAATATCAAAAGCATTGCGCTACATGAAAGAAGTGAGACACAAACAGCTAAATAATATGATTCCGCTTATATGAAATTCTAGAAAAGGAAAAAAACAAAGTGACAGAGCAGACCATTGGTTGCCAGGCATTGCAAAGGGGTACAGGGACAGTTTTGGAAGTGTGGATTACGTGATTGTAGACATTTATCAGAACTCACTGACTTGTACAGTGTAATTGGATGGTTTTATTTTATTAACTTATACTCAATAAAGCCGGTGAAAAAATTGGGAAATTCATATTCTAAAGTCCACACTTTGCTTGAATTACTTAGTACTTTGATATGGCAGTTTATTAAGAAGTTCCATCTTGAGTTCAGTATGCAGCAACATTTTGGCACTCCTATTTTGCATCCTCATAGTTTAAATTGTCAAAATTTGAAGGAAGAACTGGGTAGTCACTCTCTGAGTTTCAGGTTTGTTTTGTTTTCAAACTACTCTGGTTCTTCAGGTATCTCAGAATCCCAGGTAAAGAGGGTAAACAGTTAAAAATGTGTAATTTGAACAAACTCCTCAGAAATTTTTTTAAAGACCCCTTCCTTCTCTAATAAAAAGCTAATATTCTAGAATGCTTTGGTTTTTGTTTCATTGGTTTGGTTTTGTTTTTAAATGAACTTTATAGAGGTAGAATTTACAAACATTAAAATGCACCCATTCTAAGTGTATAGTTTGGATTTTGACAACTGTATACATGCCTTTGTAACCTCCACAATCATTGTATAGAACATTTTCATCACTCCAGAAAATCCTGTCACGTCCCTTTACTGTCCCCAACCCTGGGTCCCAGGAAATCATTGATCTCATTCTACAGTTTATGTGAATGGTCTCTTACGATAGACATTCTCTGTGTTTGGCTTCCTTTGCTAGGCATAATATCTTTTTTATTTTTTTATTTTTTTCAAGATACTTTATTTATTTATTTATTTATTTATTTATTTATTTATTATTTATTTTTTTTTTTTGCGGTACGCGGGCCTCTCACTGTCGTGGCCTCTCCCGTTGCGGAGCACAGGCTCCGGACGCGCAGGCTCAGCGGCTATGGCTCACGGGCCCAGCCGCTCCGTGGCATGTGGGATCTTCCCAGACCGGGGCACGAACCCGTGTCCCCTGCATCGGCAGGCGGAATCTCAACCACTGCACCACCAGGGAAGCCCTATTTATTTATTTTAAAACAGGTCACAACACTAAGCTTCTGGCCCATTCTGCCAATGCACAAGCTACAAATGCTCGCTTAGCAGCTGAGGGGCACACTTTAGTAGCATGTTTGAAAAGTGAACAAAAATCCATGTAAAACAAATGTTCAAATAGTTTCCATAGGAACACAGATAAGTGTGACCCCATCACCTAGTCTTACACATCGTTGCATCTGTGCCAACCCTATTTACATAGACATCTCAAAACTGGCAGAAATTAAGTTAAATGGTTCCCCCCTCAAACCCTTAAATCAAGCTAAACTCACAGTTAACAGCTCCAAGCATGGTATCTACACATTAATATGAGCTGAAGCACAGGCTTCTGGGTGCTGTTTCATTCCACTCTCCCAAGCACAGGACACAGGCAGATTGCCAACATCCTGCTCCTCTACTCCGAGCGGGAAGTCGTGGTTCTGGATTTGCTGCATCAGTTGCCATGTTGGCCCTGCCGTCACATAGTAGATGGTCAGTCTCTGGAATCCACTGAAAGTAGAAGCAGCAGCGACAGTGTAAGCACCCACGTTTTCAAAGAGCATCCAATCACCCACATGCATCTTGGGCAAGTTACAGCGCTCAACAGTGCGATCCAGTCCATCACAGGTCGGTCCCCGGATGCTACATGAATAATACTTCTCATCTGGTTTGGGTCTCTTCTGCAGAAGAGGCCTCATGTGTGCATGATCAAAGAGGATGCAGTTGAATGATCCATATACTCCATCATTCACATAATACATAAATGTCTGTTCACGCAGCTCATCTTCATCATCAGAGCCTGTCTGTTCCTTTAATACGAGTTTTTGGGCAATGATACTAATTGCTAGCGTGAAAGCTGATGCAACATAGTATCTTCCTGGCTCAGCTATGATTCTCACTCCAGAGTCTGATGGAAAATACTTGTCCAACGCTGGGTTGATTACACTGGTGATCTCTTCAAATTTAAGCTTTACATCCTCAGATCCAGGAAAGCCACCACCAATATCAAGCAGATACGTGTTGAAACCAACCTCAGCTCCCATGTCAAAGACACGGTGGGCATCAGAGATGGCCTGCATGAAGGTCCCTGGATCAGTAGAACCACTTCCCACGTGGAAGCTGACACCAATGACATCAATAGCTAGCTCTTTCGCCGGTTCCAAAAGAAGCCTGCTGGTTTTGAGTGTGGCACCAAATTTGACGCCGAGGCTATAGGCTGCTTTGGAGTCATCCGTGGCAATCCGCAAAACCAACTTGGCCTTTGGATGTGCCCTGGCAACTTTCATCAGCTCAACTTCACTATCAAAAGTCATCATCTGGACTCCATTATTGGCAGCATATTTAATCTGAGACACTTGTTTTTAAGGATTTGCATAGAAAGTCCTCTCTGGAGGCACCCCGAGACTCTGTGCCAACTGGAGTTCACTGTTGCTGGCACAGTCAAATCCTGTCCCTGTGGCAGCTAGGGTCTTCACTATGGTTCTGCTATCACTGCATTTGACTACATAAAAGGGGGTCACCCGAGGAAGAGCTTTAAACCATCTCAGATGTTTCTTTAGAATGTCTCCCAGGTCCGCAACATAGAAGGCATCCTTATCGTCAGAAGAAGAAACTTCATTAATTTTTTGGTCCAGAATGTCCTTGGCAGTAAAGCCTTCATCCAAGAAATGGCAGTCAAACTCTTCATTACTAAAGTTGTTCATGGTTTCTTGATATCTTTATGGGAAGCTAAGAGATGAAATTTAAAGAAATTATGCCAGGTTTTCACAAAGGCAATTCTCCAGGAATTCCTAGTCCCACCGAAGATGTGTGTGCCCTCGGTGCAGCAGTGGAAATGTTGTGACAAACGCGCAACCTGCTGTCCACCTTAGAGTGCACGGGCGCCGCGGGCAGACCCCATGGAGACGAGACGCCGCCGCCGCCACCGAGCGAGCAGGACTGCCGCCCGGCCCGCCGGAGTCCCCGCAGCCCCCATCAGCCGCCTCGCTCCCTCCCTCCCGCGGAGAACCGCCGGCCTGAGCGCTGGCAGAGGGGCAGCAGCGGCGGGGGAGCCTAAAGGGACTGACCGGCATAATATCTTTTAATATTCATTCATGTTGTGTGTATCAGTGCTTCATTTTTATTGTTGTGTTACGTTTTATGACTGTTTAACAATTTATCCATTTACCTTTTGAGGTATGAACAGTCTTTGCGTGAACATATTATTTTCTATTACGCTCAAATAATACCCAGAAGTGGAATTTATGGGTTGTACAGTAAGTGTATGTTAAACTTTACAAGGAACTGGCAGATTGATCTCCAGAGCAGCTGTACAATTTACATTCCTGCCAGCAGTGTACTGGGAGTTCCAGTTGCTCCACATTTTTAGCAGCACTCCACGCTGGTAGTCATCCTAATGTTCGTTAGACCTTTTAATTTTTATAAATTTATTTATTTTTTTGCGGTACGCGGGCCTCTCACTGTTGTGGCCTTTCCCCGCTGCGGAGGGCAGGCTCCGGGCGCACAGGCTCAGCGGCCATGGCTCACGGGCCCAGCCGCTCCGCGGCATGTGGGATCTTCCCGGACCGGGGCACGAACCCGTGTCCCCTGCATCGGCAGGCGGACTCTCAACCACTGCGCCACCAGGGAAGCCCTCGTTAGCCCTTCTAGTGAACGTATAATGTTATCTCACGGTGGTTTTAATTTGCATTTTCCTTATGATTAATAATGTTTTGAATATCTTTTTATGTGCTTATTGGCCATTCTTATGTCTTTTTGGCGAAGTGTCCAGATGTGTTGTACATTTTTCAAATTGGATTATCTTATTAATGAGTTATAGTAATTCTTTATTCTGCTCACCAGTTCTTTATTAGATGTCTGTGGCTTTTTCTTTCTTTTTTCCTCCATTTTCTTAATGGTGTCTTTTAAAGAGCAGAACTTACTAATTCATTTTGATGAAGCCCATTTTATAGTTTTTTCTTCTGTGATTTGTTTGATGTCCTATCTAAGAAATTTTTACCTTCCCCAAGTTTGTTAAAATTTTCTCTTTGGGGCTTCCCTGGTGGCGCAGTGGTTGAGAGTCCGCCTGCCGATGCAGGGGACACGGGTTCGTGCCCCGGTCCGGGAAGATCCCACATGCCGCGGAGCGGCTGGGCCCGTGAGCCATGGCCGCTGAGCCTGCGCGTCCGGAGCCTGTGCTCCGCAGCGGAAGAGGCCGCGGCAGTGAGAGGCCCGCGTACCACAGAAAAAAAAAAAAAAAAATTTTCTCTTTTGTTTTCTTCTATAAGCTTTATAGGTTTTTTAAGACTCGTTCTGAGTTAATTTTTGTGCTTTTAGTGGAATGGTGTCAACATTTTTTCAAATTGCCATCCAGTTGTTCCAGCACCATTGTTGAATAGACTCTTATATTTCCCCATTAAATTGCTTGAAGTCTTTGTCAAAAGTCATCAACATGTATGAACAAAGCCTTTAAAAATTTGATAATCTAGATCTTGATATAGAAAGGGTACAGTCTTGCCCATCAGTTTTTTAATGATAATGTTTATATGATTTTTAACTAGTTACTAAATAAAATAAACTTAATCATATAGTATGATGAACAGTTGAACTGCTAGTGTCTGAGTGTCTTTAAAATTTTTTAATATACAAAGTAATTCAGTCTCTGCCTTTTCATGTAACACATTGATTACAAGGTTTGGTTTTGTTTCTATTCATTTGTAATTTTTTAAGGTTGGAACTAGATGGAAAGATGTGGTCTCCAAGTGTATCCGATGCCACTTCCAACCACTGCTTTTGTTTTACGCAAACCCAGATGGCACAGCAGTTTCCACTGAAGATGCGCTCAGGCAGGTCATCAACTGGTCACATCATAAATCTGTTTCAGAAAATATAGGTAATTGTTTAAAAGTTCTTTTTAGTGTTTTTCTGTTATCACAATCACACTAGGAATACTAATATACTGAATATGAAATGAATGTTGAGGATAATTTAAAAATTTAGTTTCAGTAAAGTGTGGAGTTCAGGAAAATTCTAATACTTAGAGCTAGTCTTTATAAAGAAACCTTTCCTCATCTGTGGCCTCAGAAGCACCTTCAGCAGCCACCCATGACTATGGTCACACAAACACAGGAGGGGATACTTGGCTGGTAGCTCTTACTAGCAGTAAATATTGAGATTTAAAGTGAGTTAGTACACTGGAAAAGTCCAAAAAAAGTCCAAAGCAGCGAGGCCTTTTTTTTTTTTTTTTTTTTTTTTTTTTTGCGGTACGCGGGCCTCTCCCGTTGCGAAGCACAGGCTCCGGATGCGCAGGCTCAGCGGCCATGGCTCACAGGCCTAGCCCCTCCGCGGCATGTGGGATCTTCCCAGACAGGGGCACGAACCCGCATCCCCTGCAATGCGAGGCCATTTTTGAATGCCTTACAAAGCATGTAGAAGTCCTTAAAAGATGTCAGTCCTCTAAGTTTTTAAGTAATTTTCTCTATGTTATTAAA
The DNA here is from genome assembly GCF_002837175.3 of Physeter macrocephalus. Classification (NCBI taxonomy): domain Eukaryota; kingdom Metazoa; phylum Chordata; class Mammalia; order Artiodactyla; family Physeteridae; genus Physeter; species Physeter macrocephalus. Next base: position 123,237,190 of record NC_041220.1, read on the forward strand.
GTGTCTGAAAAGATAATTCAAATATCTCTTCTGCTGGTGGAGAGGAGGAAGGGGATTAAACATTTTTGTTGGTCTTTTTAAGGATGTGAAAAGCTCTCAATTCATAAGTCGGAGAATTCAAAAGAAAATGGATTTGGCGATCAGACAAAACAGAGAGAAAATCAAAAATTTCAAGCAGATAGTATTTCATCATTTAATCGGAGCCACATTCAATCAAGTGGCAGCAGAGGAACAGGTATGTATTTAAATTGTAATTTTTACATTGTCCTTGAATAGTTAAGCTTCCCCCTCTCTTCACAGTTAAGCTTCCTTCTTTCTTCACTTACTGAATCTAATGCTTGGTAAGGACCAAGAGGAGAGTCCTTAACTAGCTTTCCTTGGCCATGAAGAGAAAATAAAAAGTAGAAACAAACTTTTGTATTTTGACTTAAGCATTTCTCCAAGACCTATAGTTTTATTTGAACAGTTTGACGCAACTAGTGTTTGAGTTTCTCCATGCACCCAAGGCTGTACATAGTAGGGTGGAGGCAACCTGGACTGTCACCAGAGAAAGCTATGATACGGCCTTTCCTTCAAGGAGTTAATTGTTAACTTGTAGAGGAAAAACATTTAGTTAATAATTTGGCTCATATGCCAAAATTAAATGTAGTATTAGTGAATGCAGCAATAGTTTGAAGTTACTATAGTTGTAGTTTATTTTTAACCTGATTTTTATTCAACTTTCTCTTGTTATTATCATTCCACAACTTTAATTTTCATAATCCAAGATCTGTGATTAGGGTCCAACATGAAACAATCACAGCATGATGTACAGTTATGGTTTGGAAATATGCAAAACTCTAATTGGGTGGACGTTGAGGATGATTTTGTAAGGAACTTCTAAATATATTAATGAAATAATGTCTAACCCTAAAAGTAACCTATTTAATCAAGGGTGATAAGATTCAGAATTAACAATTACCATTTATGATAAATGCTTTTAAAAGTTCTTAATGGAACTTTTTCCATTTTATGTATTATTGATACTCTTAGATTAAACCATTATCTATTTTTCAAAGATACCTACTTTTACTAGAAACTGTGTATGTGTTTAAGAACACAAACACTGGAGCCAGGCGATTTGTGTTAATAATCCTGGTTGTACACGTACAAGCTATGTGAACTTGGGCAAGTTCTTAACTTCTCTATGCCTCTGTTTCCGAATCTAAAATGAAGATAGTAATTGTACCCACCTCAGAGAAGTATTGATAAATGAGTTTAGATACTTAGAATAGCGCCTGACACATACCACTCAGTTACCTTTAGCTCTCATTATTTCAAGAAAAGTTCTCTTGTTTTCCTTTACATTCGCTGTAGAGCTATACATGAAGTTTTAAAACACAGCTTGAATCTCTAGTGTCAGCATAAATCAAATTGAGTTTTTAGTTAAAAATAAAAATGATTTCATTGTATAGTTTAATCTGTATTTTGTTAATATATAGCATCTTAAATTTTAATATAGTTCACTTTGTACTTTTATTGAGCAATTTGAAAAATGATCTGTATCATTATTAAAGAAAGGTTTCTTTTACAGTTAAGTCAAGTCACAATGACCAAAGGGAAAAAATAAAAGACATTTCCAGAGAATGTGCTCTAAAAGCCATTGAACAGAAAAACTTACTTTCCTCACAAAGGAAAGATTTGGAAAGGGGACAAAGAAAAGATTTGGGCAGACATAGAGGTAACTTAAGAACTTACAGCATTCATTGGAAAAGGGGCAGCTAAAATCTTATTTTAAAGCTAAGTTTTATAATTTAATACAATTTAATATAATTTCTTTATACATTATATATATTTATTTAGATATTATGTATCTTAGTATGATTTCTTTAATATACCTATTAAACCTATAAATGTAAAGTTTTCCTAGTTCTTATTCAATTCTATCCTGGAATACTTGTGTTTTTTATGTTTCAACTTTACTTTTAACTATAAATTCAGTTCACCCATATGGTACATTCAAATAATAAGGAAGGTTATAAAATTAAGTGAAAAGAACTTCTTTTCCTGCAACCCTTGACCTTCACTCTGTACCACTAGTTTCCAGTTCATTATGAGCATGTCTTACTTTTTATGGTTTTATGCTCTTTTCTTTATGGACATAGCATAATTTAACTGATATTGCTAGACTTTAGAACTTGATTTAAGATTCTTGCTGCAGTGAAATCCTTTCACAGGTACTTTTTGCATACAGCCAGTAGCATAAAATTCTTTCAGAATAATTGCTGGGTTTAGGGTATGTTTATTTATTTTCAACTTTGGTAGGTGTGGCTCAGTTGTCCTCCTAAAATACTTGACAGTCTGCACTCCCACCAACAGTGATTAGATGTCTGTTTCCAGCAGCAATTGGTTTAATAAATTTTAAATCTTTACCAATATAAATAGGTGGGAAATATTTTTATTTTTATGGTTTTTATTAATTATGAATGAGATAGAATAGTTTTTTTAAATTGCTTTAATTATCTTATCTACTTTAGAGATCATTTTTTAAAAATCATTATATAACCATTTATGTTATGATTTACTTATTACTGTTTAACATTTCTTCTCAAACAAGGTATTTGGCTTGTGACTAAAAAGTGGCTCTGAAGAGTAGTTCATTTGTATCTTTATTTACATATTTATTTTTAAAGATTTGGTTGATGAAGACCTTCCACATTTCAAGTCTGGATCACCTCCTGCCCCAAATGGCTTTAGACAATACGGGAATCCACATCTATATCATAGTCAAGGAAAAGGACTGTGTAAGCATGACCGAATTGCCCATCAGAGTCGAGCTTCTGCACAAACATTAAGTTCAAGTAAATCCCAGATTCTTGCTTCAGGAGAGAAAATAACTGGCAAATTTAAGAGTGACAGTGGTACTGGATATGATACAGACAGTAGCCAAGATTCTAGGGATAAAGGAAGCAGCTGTAATGGCAGCACTAAAAGCCGAAATCGAGGTTGGAAACCTATGAGAGAAACATTAAATGTCGATAGTATTTTTAATGAAAGTGAAAAAAGGCAGCATAGTCCAAGACATAAATCAAATATTAGTAACAAATCTAAATGTAGCAAAGATCAGAGTTTTAACAGTTGTCCAAAAGAGAATCCAAAGCAAAAATGTTTAATGACTATATATGAAGATGAAATGAAGCAGGAAACAGGAAGCAGGAGTTCCCTTGAATTTAATGGAAAAGGAGCAGAGAGAAATAAAGCCCTCAAAGAAACTAAAGTTCATGGTGACACCTGGCAGATGCAAAGGACAGAGTCTGGATATGAAAGCAGTGATCATATCAGTAATGGCTCTGCTAATTTGGACTCACCTGTTATCAATGGAAATGGTACAGTGATGGATATCAGTGGTGTTAAAGAAACCGCATCCTTCAGGTAATACACAAGTTATATGAATGATTTCCCCCCACCATTCTCTCTTTTTAGTTATTTGAAGTAACTTTCAAAGGTTGGGGTCAGTTAAATGAAAAGGAAAGAGCTTGAGCTCAGAGTATCCTGGGGTACTGCAGGTTATTTGTTATATCAAGTTTCTATTTTTAATAGTTATTTCTTGATTCCAAAAATAACAACTGTTTGTTTTGGGGAAATTTAGAAAGTAAAATACATTATCATTGTTGCCACTAAAAACTATTGATGTATGTATACTATAGGTTTTAAACCATAGATTTAAATTGGTTTATCTCAGTCATTAAGCTAATTGTTTAGTTCTTCAACCTAGTTAATGTTCATTATCCCATTTCTAACATCTGTAACTCAGAACTGGGGTTATTTTCTTCTGTCACAACCCAGTTCCATGAAAGAGATATTTTTCCTTTAGCAAGTATTAAAGAATACAGCCAAATAACTAAGTTTGTGTTCAATTAATTCTTAATTCTGAAATCATTTATTATATTACTGTTAGCAGTCTATTTGCACTTCTCTGTGTAACGTCTAAAACATGTCCACCACTTAGGTCAATTTAGCCACTATTTCTGCTCTTAATCGATCTAAAGCATCTTAATTTGTTGTTAGCTGGTGTTTTATTACATTCATTATTGAAAAGCCAGATTTGCAAAAAGCGACTGCTCATGTTTTACCGAAATAATCACTGTAATAAAGACTTGGGAAGCTTTTTTACTTTGCAGGGTAATTTCATAATACTTCTTCGAAAGGGGTAGTCTAGGGTATTAGAAAGATCAGAACTTTGTAATCAGATAGGCTTGGATTTTAGTTATTGGGCAAATTAATTTGACTTTCACAGCCTTAATCTCCTATTGAAAAATGAGGATAATAGCTCCTTTTAAGTATTTTAAGTTGTGAGATGTAAATTAATAATGTACATTAATCCCTTAGAACAGCACATGGTATATAATAATTGTTTAGCAAATGTTATTTCCTTTCTTTTTCTTGGGGTAAACTAAATAATAATCCATTATAGCTGATGTGTTTGGTGTGTGTTTTATTCTGTCTTCTAGCAACCAGATTAAGACAAGCAATCTAAACATAGATCGTATGAACTGTACCTCCCAACAGAGCAAAAACTACTTGGAAGGTAAAAATTTTATTTAAATGTGTTATCATAGTAGCAGTAAAGAATAAATCATGGTATTACGAGTAAAGAAGCTAAAGACAGTCCTGTTACTGATAAGTTTATGAGTAAGGAGGATGGAGGCTGGGAGAGTTTATGCTTGAAGTCTTAAAAGATGGGAATAGCTACTTCAGGGAATAGGAAAAATGGGAAGTGTGTCGGTCAGGCTAGGCTAGGTTCTGGGCTGTGCAGTGATAACAACTTGAAAATCTCCGTGTCTTAGTACAAGCTTGTTTCTTGCTCACAGCACGTGTCCTGTGAATGTCAGCATGAAGTCTCTTCCTAGTAATCACTCAGGGCCTGAGGCTAATGGGACTCCATCTCTACCAGTACTTCTCTGATCATTGCAGTACTGGGGGGAGAGGAGATTGAAGGGGACACAACGTAGTGAGTCACGTGTAAGCTCTTAAAGCTTTCAACCCAGAAGCGATAAATGTGCTTCCACTCACATCTGACTGGCCAAGGCAAGTCTTAACAGCCAGGCCTAATTTCAAAGAGGGTGGAAAAAGGTAATTTGCTGGTGCACTGCAATATGTAGGAACAGTCCTAATGTCTACCGCAGGCGTTAAGGACAGATAGAAAAATTGATAAACAGCCTGCTAGACAAGTTCACTTTGGAAACAATAAATATGACATTATTATAGGTGATTTGTTAGCAACACATAGCGGCCCAGAAGCAAAGAAAATTAGATGTTTGTATACAGACTTCGCATTGTTACTGAGAGGCGGTTATACCTGAAGGATTTGGAGATCAGGGATCAAGGAAGCTGATGAGCAAGGGGATTACTGAGGTTGGAATCAGAGGCGTTGTCTTCACATTTCAGAGTTCCGAGGATTAGCAAGGCTATAGTTTTTCACGATAAAAAATAGACATGGGGCTTCCCTGGTGGCGCAGCGGTTGAGAGTGTGCCTGCCGATGCAGGGGACGCGGGTTCGTGCCCCGGTCCGGGAAGATCCCACATGCCGCGGAGCGGCTGGGCCCGTGAGCCACGGCCGCTGAGCCTGCGCGTCCGGCCGCAACGGGAGAGGCCGCAACAGTGAGAGAGGCCCGCATACCGGAAAAAAAAAAAAAAAAAAAAAATAGCCGTGAAGAACACATTTTAAAGTTTGTTTTAAGTCTTTATCATCCTTACGGCTTTTGTGGAGATTATTTTTCAGGTTGCAGATATTGAATATGATTAAATGTTTAATTATTTTGTTTTCATCAAATGGTATAATATCAGAAGGAAACACTTATATTAAGGAAATAACCTTCCTTTCCCATATAAAATGTCTCGCCTGTTTAAAAAATCTGATAAAAGTCTGGTAACCAAGTATTACAGGAAACAGTAAAAGGCTGGCCAGAAATCAACAGCAGAAGTCAGTAAAAATTGAACAATAACTGCAAGTTCAGTGCTCTTTATAAAATGATGCTTGCTTCCTGATATTAATAAAAACACAAGGTCATAGAAATTTCGATGGTTAGGAGTGCATTGCTATAATAGCTTTGTTCTGCGTTTCCCCACTTAATATGAAATAGTATGTATGTAACCAATTAAAACTAATTTTTTTTATTGTGGTAAAATACACACCACAGAATTTGTCATTCTAACCATTTTTAAGTTACAATTGTCTGATATTAAGTACATGCGCACTCTTTTGCCACCATCACTACCATCTATCTCCATAATTCTTTCATCTTCTCAAATTGAAACTGTACCCATTAAACAACTCCCCATTTCCCCCTCCCCTGGCCCCTGCATCCTCCGTTCTACTTTCTGTCTCTTTGAATTTGACTACTCTAGGTACCTCATATAAGTGGAATTATGCAGTATTTGTCTTTTTGTGACTGTTTTATTTCACTTAGCACAACGTCTTCAGAGTTCATCCATGTATCAGAATTTCATTCCTTTTAAGGCTGAATAATATTACGTTATATGATGTAACACATTTTGTTTGTCCATTCATCTGTTGATGGACATTTGGGTTATTTCTACCTTTTGGCTATTGTATATAATGCCCCTATGTATATTAGTGTACAAATACCTGAAATCCCTGCTTTCAGTTCTTTTGAGTATATACCCAGAAGCACAGTTGCTGGATCCTGTGGCAATTCTCTGTTTAGTTTTTTGAGGAACCACCATTCTGTTTTCCACAGCAGCTGCACTATTTTACATTCCCACCAGCAGTGCAGAGGTTCCAAGTTCTTCACATCCTCACCAATAGTTGTTATTTTCTGGGGGTTTTTTTTGGGAGAATTGCCATCCTAATGGGTGTGAAGTGGTATCTTGTTATGGTTTTATGTACCCCACGTTTTATTTAACTACATAAATTGCATTACATTAAAATTATTTCTTATTTAATAAACTTCAAAGCCTACCATAGTTCTTTAAACTAGTGTTTGCTTAGGGAAACTTTATTAATGTTCATGCCTTATGGTCTCTGTATGTGTATTTCCCTCCTCTAGTCTTTGAGAACATGTTAAAGTGGGTATAGGAATTTTTTTTCCAAGCTAAAAACTGGCCCTGCATGGATTTTTTCCTTTTTTTCAGTAAGGCACAGTTTAATGTTTTGTGGCTTGGTATGCTTTTCTTGGATTTCTCCTACTTCTTAATTATAAAATGGGGGTACACTTACATTATTGACCCGAAGAATCACTTTCTATCCATAGGTAAAAGACTTTTACAACGTTAAGAAACCTTAGAAATTTTTTTATTTTCATATTTTGTTTGACATTTAAGTCAGCTTTCAGTATTAGTCTGTACAAGTTTATATGATGGTAGAGAACTTAAAATCTATAACAATGCCATTGTAATTATCTCACTGATGGTTTTTCATTGACAGAGATATTATATAGCCTGTTATATTTATGGATTCTGCTGCAAACAAACATACCTACACTGCCTAAAGCTATTATTTGGGAACATTGTTGAAATTCCACAGTGCCACTTAATGGGGAGAATGTCAAATGCCTTAAATTACATTCAAAACAGAAGAAATGACATGTTCAAAAGCGCATGGTTAGGGCTTCCCTGGTGGCGCAGTGGTTGAGAATCTGCCTGCCAATGCAGGGGACACGGGTTCGAGCCCTGGTCTGGGAAGATCCCACATGCCACGAAGCAACTAGGCCCATGAGCCACAACTGCTGAGCCCGCGCGCCTGGAGCTTGTGCTCCGCAACGAGAGAGGCCGTGACAGTGAGAGGCCCGCGCACCACGATGAAGAGTGGCCCCCGCTCGCCGCAACTAGAAGAAAGTCCACGCACAGAAACGAAGACCCAACACAGCCAAAAATAAATAAATAAATTTTAAAAAATTAAAAAAAAAAAAAGCACATGGTCAGGAGAAACTATCACATATTGGAAGGATACAGCTAGTTTGTTATATGCAAGGCTGGAATGCATACGTGGAAATTGTGAGATGATGGTTAGAGGATAGAGAGAAGCCAAATCATGATGAAACTTTTATGCTATTTTTAAATCCTAAAAAGTAAATGGAAAGGCACCTAAGGACAAGGAGAGTAGCGTACTCCAGTTTGCATTTAGAAAGGACTCTTTGGTGGCAGTGTAGGGGGTGAATTTGGAGCACTGGGAGAAAAATTATTTAGATGAATACTTTAATAGCCTAGGAGAGAAAAGATGAGGGTATAAACTAAGGCAGTATCAATGTCAAGAAAGAAGATTTGAGAGATTATAAGAATATGTGGACAGTGGAGTCACTTTCTGTGACAGATGTGCACAGTGGGGGAAAAGGAGAAAGCTGGGTGTGGCCGTATTTGGGTCTTACATAAGTGGATTCACCATTTACCAAATGGAGGAATATAGGAAGAAGGGACAAATTTTGGGGGTGAGAGAGGATGGCAAATTTATTTTTGGATTTGTTTGGTTTGTCATCTAGGTAAGTAGATTAGTTAGGAAGAAATGTCTGGAATGCAGGAAAGATTATGTATTGGTAGCCATCAACATAAATGGGAATTGAATGCGGTAGACATGGACAACATCATGCAGGAGAATGGGAGATTTCAGGGAAAAAAAAATAGACAAAGGAAGAAACATGGGGTTTGCTGACTAAAAGAGATGAGCTAAGAGTAGAGAGAAGGAGCAACTTTGGAAAAGAATGAGGAGTAGCTGGAAAGTATGAGAAAATACAGGAGAGGGAGTTATCACACGGAAACTGGGAAAATGGAGAGCTTCAAAAAGAAAAGTGACCACAGATTAAGCAGGATAAGGATTAAAAAGTACAAGTTTGGTTTAGCAGTTAGTAAGTCATAGTAAAAGCAGTATTAGAGGAACATTAGAATAGAAGGAACATTAGAATAGAAGCAAGATTGAGGTAGAACTGAAGTGTTTAGAAGTAAAGGGCCATGATGTTTGTAACTTACTCTCAAATGGTTCAGAAAAAAAAAAGTGGGGTAAAGTGTTAATAATAGGTGAATCTGAGTAAAGGATATGCATGTAGGTATATCTTTCAACTTCTCTGAACTTTTTGAAATTATCTTCAAATTAAAAGTTTTTCGAAAAAGGTTACAGTAGAATAAAAAGTAAATAAGAGAAGTAAATAAATGCACATGTCTGTCAAAACCCTTGCTGTGAATAGTAAAGAAGCCCTACCTAAAGGAGAAAAATGAAACCAAGAGCTTAGTTTTGCATTTATGTTACAGAGGGTAAGGAACTAATGATGTACAGAGGATGAGAAAGGTGTGAAGATAAGAATAGAACAGAACAGTAATTAATGGAGTAAGATCTCTGGAGGTAGAGTGAGAATGGAACAAGGAAGGCTTTGAATTAAGGGAGTAGTAGTTTTTCTGTAATGGGAGAGATAAAGGTGAGTGTCGTACCATTCAGTGTGTATTGTGTTAGATGAGTCAGTTGAAGGAGTTCATACCTAATGGACTCTTTTCTCTATGGAGTAAGGTTATCTACTGAAATAAATATGTGTTAGGATATTTATAGATTGTAAATAACAAATTGCAAAGGAATTATTAGGTCTTTCAAAAAACTTTTGCCATTTACTTTGGGGTCTGTAATACTTGGCTTAATCTCAGTTAATCACAGAAGTCAGGGTTAGTTCAAGCTGAGAATCTTGATCTTGCAAATGACAAGGAAGAGTGAAAGAAGTTAATCAGTGGTCAGAAAAATCTGTTAATTCCCTTAATTCTTATTGTAAAAAAATCTGTACCTCCATTATGTTAAGTGAAATATACTACCCTTAATGTTGTTAAATCCTAAAATTAGTAAATGAAAAAAATTTTACTGGAAGAGTTTATTCGTATACGTAAGTTTATTTCCTCTAAGATGTTTTTTGCAAACTTCAGAGTATATTCATTTAGAAAGTATATCTGAAGAATGAGATACTTTTAACAGTTGGATTTGTTTCTGTGCACACTACATTTATTTTCTCTAAGAGTTTCCTAGACCATTGAGAGGCACTTGCTGTGACCCAGCACCACCAAATGTTTATATGTTTTTTAAAACCATAAACTTTCAGTATTGAAATTTAATTTGTAGCAAAATAGTATTATTTGCTCTTTCTTTAAATTATAATCCCAGTGAGGAAAGAAGTTACTGACTCTTGCCTTTTTATTTTGTATCATCCTCAAGTTTAGTATCTGATAGGGTATATTGTTACATATTAAAGTATCTCTCTGTTCCTTTTGGCATGTAGTAAATTTAGCCAGAAATATTTATATAGTTAAAGTTTTGTGATTTTTTCTAAAGTATTCAAATTTTGCTTAACTGTCTTTTTATAGTAAATCAGGTCATTGATTAGGTTATTGCTCTTGAATGTTTAGACTTTGTAATTGCAGTATTATTATTATAATCTGAAATCTTCCTATATGACAAGAATTAGGATTACAGTGTCTAGACTAGCAGTTTGGTTTTCTTGCTATGTAAGTCTGTTTTAAATCTAGGTCACCTTTTCAGATTAAGTATATATATTTTGATTTCTTGACTATTGGGCTTTAGGTTTTTTGTATACAGTACCAAAATTAGCATTATTAATTAAAGCGTCTTGCTTTGATGTTGAAGTATTTTCTGTGCCAAGTGTTAAAATCTGACTATCTTAGATTTGCAAAGAACCTGAAGCCAAAATTCCCGGTAAAGACACATGGATGTCTATGTCAGCAGAAGAGAAAAATAACACATCTATTTTTAAGTTAGTTGGAATTCTGAAGTCAAACCACTTGGTTGAATGCCTGCCATAGTGATATTAAAATTTCAAACATATTTATAAAACCTCTGCTGCCTCCTGCTGCCCATTGCGTGGATACTTTAATAAAAGTAAAGAAATCTTTAAGAATTAAGTATTTACTTTTTTTTGTATTTGTGAATATTAAACTTGAAGTTATGGATAATTTAAGAAGCAAATAAACATTCCAAAGTGAAAATCACAGTGGGTGGGAAATTATAATGTAACTTTAACTTACAAATTTTTCAGACTTTAAAGGTTGAAAAATAATCAAGATTCTTTCTGATATTACTTTTTTTTTTTTTTTAGTCATAAAGTAGCTGTCAAAGAGAGAGGCTTAGTTGTTGTTTTTTTAACAACCATTTTTTAAACTGAGGTATAATTAATTTATAATGTGTTAGTTTCAGGGGTACAGCAAAGTGATTCAGTTATACCTGTATATATATATCTATTCTTTTTCAGCTTCTTTTCCATTATAGGTTATTACAAGATACTGAGTAGAGTTCCCTGTGCTGTACAGCAGGTCCTGGTTGTTTATCTACTTCACGTGTAGTAGTGTGTGTATGTTAATCCCAAACTCTTTAATTTACTTCCCTCCCCCACCCTCTGCTTTCCCCTTTGGAGACCATGTTTGTTTTCTATGTCTGTGAGTCTGTCTGTTTTGTAAATAAGTTCATTTGTATCATTTTTTTAGATTGCACATACAAGTGATATCATATGATATTTGTTTTTCTCTGTCTGACGTACTTCACTTAAGAGGGAGGCTTAGTTTTTGAGCCTCAGGCAGTGTGTCAATGTTACAGGGTCATGAGACTCTCTGTGATATATTATATTGCCTTTTATTCCTGAGACTTTATTAGTATGGCACTTGGTAGATATAGAAATAGGTTGGTGGAGGGGAAGGTAAGTAGAATTTGTCTCAGTTTATACTTACTTTGTCCTGGAACAGTGAGTTGGGAATATGGTGGACAGTGCAGGTGATTTAAAAGAAGAAAAAACAGTGTGTCTTTCATTTTTATTGGGAGCTGCCATTTACTGTGTGAGCAATATGGCATATAGGGTATTAATTTCTCATGTATATTACATTACTCTTTCTTGTGAGTTACTTCTAAGATTTAACTCACAGAGCCATATAATAACCCATATAGATTTTTAAAATAGGGTAATATTTAGATGTTATGATCAACTATAGGTTCCAGTTGAATTTTGAGTGACAGGGTAGTTTTAAAAAATGTACCTAGAACATCAATTTAGAGATAAAAAGGCATCTAAGATAAAGTTATCTTTTAAAAAATAAAAGTTGCTTTTTTAATAACTTGATTTTATTTTCTTTGCAATCTTTGGTTCACAGATTTGGTGTACAGTAGACTAGAAGCATGAGAATGAGAGGAAACTGAAATAAATTAACATGATGAAAAGGTCAACTAAAAATAAGGGAAAATACAGAAAAATTTACTGGAATTGTACAGAAGTATAGGCAATGAATTGAATATTCAAGCTAATGCCATATATTTTGGTATCTTCTGTGGGCATCAGCAGGTTAAAGTATATCCTGTTATTTGATGTTCATACCAATGGCCTAGTTTCATCAGGAGATTCTGTATAATGACCTTGTGTTTTAGGCATACATGAAAGAGAGCCTGCAGGTAGTAGAAAGAGCACTGGCTTTGCAGTTAATCCTGGGTTTGTTTGAGTGTTGCCATTTAACCACCTATATGGCATCGGGTAGGACACTTCATTTCCCTAAGTCTCCATTCCTTGGTTATAAAAAGGGAAGTTGTACAGAATAGTTGTGACTCAGATTTTAAAAAGACACCTATTTGCAATTAACTGGAACAGTTGTTTTCAAAAGGTATTGAGGACCTCAAACAGCTTTTGTTGCTGTATCTATTAAAATTCGCTGTATTAGGCATTAAAACTGAAAATCTTAAATATTTTATTTATTTATTTAAAGAATGAGTAAATCCTTTACTCACGCATGATTTTGAAACATCCATGTATCCTCATTTGGAAAATATTGGTTTGCTAAATTATGCAAGTCTTCCAAATGTCGATACCTTTTTTTTTTTTTTTTTGGTAACTTTGTACCTGCAGTGCTTCTTGTTTAAAACTGATTTTTTTTTTGAATTTTTGAATTTTATTTTATTTATTTCTTTATACAGCAGGTTCTTATTAGTCATCAATTTTATACACATCAGTGTATACATGTCAGTCCCAATCGCCCAATTCAGCACACCACCATCCCCACCCCACCGCGGCTTTCCCCCCTTGGTGTCTATACGTTTGTTCTCTACATCTCTGTCTCAACTTCTGCTCTGCAAACCGGTTTATCTGCACCATTTTTCTAGGTTCCACATACATGCGTTAATATACGATATTTGTTTTTCTCTTTCTGACTTACTTCACTCTGTATGACAGTCTCTAGATCCATCCATGTCTCAACAAATGACTCAATTTCGTTCCTTTTTATGGCTGAGTAATATTCCATTGTATATATGTACCACATCTTCTTTATCCATTCGTCTGTTGATGGGCATTTAGGTTGCTTCCATGACCTGGCTATTGTAAATAGTGCTGCAGTGAACACTGGGGTGCATGTGTCTTTCTGAATTATGGTTTTCTCTGGGTATATGCCCAGTAGTG